>NW_015114652.1:110862-157361 GCF_001443285.1 Poecilia latipinna
GTTTGATTAATTTAAAACAGAAAATGTATCAAATGTTGAAAATTGAGCCAAATCTATTGAAGCATCAAATGTGAAAACATCCTTAAAAACAGATTCATATGCGTTTTTACCACACACATATAAAACAAAAAGTTAGAGCTGTGTGTTACCTACAAATATCTAAATGAAAGGATTAGGAAGACCAAGCTGTAACTAATGACAGCTTCCACATTGTCTTAAAGCACCACCTTCACGTTGGACCCAGACCGTTTTCCAGGTGGGATTTGAATCCCCAGAGGCAGCAGATGTACAGACGCAGGCTGTGCCGCTGCACCTATACGTCCACAGCACAGCTGGTCCATACACGCTCAGCCGGTGAGCTCAGCGCCTCTAAAACATGCCTTCAAATGTAAAGATGACTGCTTCTTCCTCCCCCTTCAATCCTCATGACAGTTTGTAGTGTTAAAAGCTTCAAAGCAATCATGTCATTTTCAACAAGTTCTGGCAGGAAAAGAGAAGCTGGGTGAAGACATGGCAATGTGTTGTTTGCATTCCAGTAATGTCACAAAGTTGAAAATACCAACATATCCCTGGAGAAAGAAGAAGAAGAAAAGAACTAGGTTTTCAGGAGAAATATCTTTTATACAAGGTGAACCTTAGCTAAGTGTTGCACCAATCTGGCTTTTTCTGCCTGATACCAATTTCCTAATACAATTAAAAACATAATTTCAGTAATGCAGTTATTGAAAAATGCTTGATGTATTTGAGAAAAGGGTTAGGTTACGCAGTTTCCATGGATGACAGAAGACGTGCTTGACCTCAGCTTTCGTTGCTAGGTAACAGGCAGAGTTCCGCTGGGGTTGCTAGGTAACGTTACATTCCGGAGGTTTTTGAAATGCCTCATTTGTCAGACACCAAAAAAAATGTGGTGTTTTTTTAAGCACTTGTTTTTAGAAGCAGTAGAAACCCAAATGGAAGCAAAAAAAGTGCAAGATGTGGAGTTTAAAAATCAGTAAAAAGTCTGATTTAAAAAGCACGTTTGTTATCAACAAATGTGTTGGCTCTTGCCTGCTTAAAAATTAGAAATTTAAACAAGTTGCAGATTATAAATGAAATTCTCTAACCCCGCCCCCAAAATAACAAATCTGTAAATTCATGCGCTTTAATTCCCTGATGTAATTTTCTACTAATAATCCTTGTGCTTTCTATGATAATATGATTGATATTATAGAAATGGGATTGGGCACCTTCCAGCCCCGATAAGAGCCACACAGTAACAGGAAGGCCAAGGTTGGAAAAGAGAAGCAGATGTTCGTAAGAGGAGGAGAGCAGATAAGAGAGACGGCTCCCATCGTGGAAACGGCGGTGGACTCGTCTTCCCAGACGCTCCTTATCGGAGCCCAGCAGGACGGAGGTGGAGGGGCTGCAGGGCAGAAGCTCGTTATTCTGGACAGTTCTGGTGATTTCTGCCTGCAGAGTCTGAAAACTGAAAATCATGTTTGGTTCCAGCCCGTCTGTCTTTCACCAGCTTCTGGGACTTTTCATGAAAAATAAATGAAAAATAGAAACTAAATTATGAGAATAAAGTCATAAAGTTACAATAATAAAGTTGTAATATTACCATTAATATGCAATATTGTGATAATATTACAACTTCTTTCTCACAAAACTACAACTTTACTTATGTACAAACCCTTTTTTTCTTACCTTGGTCCTAATAATTTGCCGTAAAACTATATTCTGCCTTTGTTTATAAATTTAACAGAGGTGGAACTCACTAAAAATCTTTAATAGATTTAACTGCAGGGTCTGCAGTTAGGGTAGCTTCACTGACATGTTAACTCTTTTAGCACAACTTGAACATAACAATAGTCTTTTCCAGCATCCAGTCAGATCGGCTTCAGAAATCAAAATGAATGAGAAGCAGGCCGAGAGAAGCCGTTTGCTGATTTGTACATCAGATTTACAGGACTACCAGAAACGCATAAAGGCTCAGCGTCAGGACTTCTGTGTGCAAGAAAGAAAAAAACAAAAACATATTTGCGTAAAAAGTTATGCTATGAATTAATCAAAATTAATGTTTTAAATTCCTTGACCTTTTATGCCATTTGATCTTCAGTGTCTCCATGTTAACACGGTGGGGTAAAAAGGAGGTGAAATAATTATTTTCAGGCCTCTTTCTGCTGATATCCAGTCAGCTGGCATATAACTGCATGTTAGGACCACCGAACTTCATTCAAACCCAAAGTGTGACTCCTCTAAAATTTGTAATGTTGTCGTTTGCATCAATTAAGCCTGTGGCAACAAGCAATTAATCAATTAGGTTAAAAGATTAAACTAAACATCAGTTGTTAATATCAGCCCAGCTTTACTGGATCAATATGATACATTAAAAACGACACAAATATCGATATGTAGTGCATCCTGAATTTGGTGTTTCTTTTCTATATAAGAACCATTTTATTATTAAAATGCATGTAAAAAAATTATAATAAAAAAATTACAGTAATGAGCATACGTCTTGCCCTAATGCCTCATATCCCTAAATATGGTAACGTCTGTTCCTCGGGACAGCCTGCTCTCCCTTTCCTCCTCCTTATCGCTCATCCTTCTCCCAAATTCAGAGTAATTGTGGAAAATGCCCCAGCTGTCTGTCATAATGAGGCATCAGCGAAGCTCCTCGAAGGAGCCATGGATCAGAGAGACGGAGGAAGTCCAGGTCATGGCAGAGGAAAACTCCCTTCCTTCTCCTTCTATCCTCCCTTTCTGTCCCTTTCCCCTCATTCCTCTTCTGTCTGACCTTTTTTTGTAAAAACATTTGGAAAACCTCAGCTTCTTGTTCCGCTACGACCAGGAGTGACCGGTCTCTAAAGCTTGTTAGCTTCCAAAATGCTAATGCTAATAGGGTGATGGAAGCACATATTATAAAGAAAGTAAAGCCTGGAGGCCCGCCAGGCTTATGATACACCAGGGTAAACCAGGATTTGGCAATTTGCAGCAAATGATCATCATCATGACGATCATTTTGGCCAAAATCCTGCTGAACAACCAGAAACCAGAAAGAAACGAAGGTTGTTTTTGGAAAATGTTCTTTGCCTTGTGTTTTCTTGACCTGCAATATTAAGATTTCTGGGAATTCTTCTCAACAGATGCAAACATTGTTGCTAAAGAAGTTAAAGAGTAAGGTCAAATACTTTTTCTCCCAGCAGCTTTCAGAAGGTTCCCTGTAGGAAAAACTTTTAATAAAAATGACTTCATGGCCATTCAGTCATTTAAATATTAGCATTTGTTACGTCTATTCTTCAGGCAGACAGAGACGGCCGGTTCCATGCCAGGTATGTCCAGAATGTGTTTCAGCCTCAGCGGACGCTGAGGCTTCCCAGCTGTTGGTTTCTGCATGAAACGGCTCCTCCAGGCAGCATCAGCTGGGTTTCCTCAGCAGCTCTATTACAGTCTGTCAGGAAAAAACGTCTTTATCTCCATCTGCCTCAGGAGCAGACAAACCGAGAGCCTGCCGAAGGCCGCAGGGTCACGAGGTCAAGCAAACAGCTGCCAGTGTCCTAATAATAATGGAGATGGAGATTCACACTGCCTCAGTGATTTTATCACCTGGAGATGGCATTTAAAAAGCAGTTCAACATCCAGGTTAACTTTAAAACAAGCTGCTAAACCTTTAAAATGTTCTACATCTTGATGAAACTTTTTGAGCAGCTTGTTCTCCTCCTGGCCTGTGGGGGCGCTGCAACAAGAACCACTGAAGGAAACAACACAAAAACCTCTGAAGAAGACAATGACGTGAACTTCCTTCTTCACAAAATGAAAGCAAAAATAGAGCAGCATCAGATTTAATGATTTCTCTTTAGTTTTTACTAATAGACCACAAACATTTCTCCAGCTAGCGCTAGGCTAACACGTTTGTTCTGGTTGCATTTACCCAGAATGCTCTGCGTTGTACTCCACTTCTTGCTTTTGGAGCGTTCTCTGGTCTGCTTGGCGTTTGGCAGAGTATCCAAAAATTATACTCAAGTATGAATAAAAAAGTATTTGGTAAAAAGTCGACTCAAGTATTGAGGAACTGATGAAATTATCAATCATTTAATACTTAAAAATGACATCATCAGTTTATTTAAACAAAAAACATGAAACTTTAACAGAAACTGCAGGTGTGTGTCTGCGTTTTGTGAATTTTTGGTTAAAACATGTTCCAGACATTTTACTCAAGTAAGAATAGAAATACTTCACAATAAATTTACTCAAGTAAAAATAAAAAGTACAACGTAGCAGAAATACTTTGTACTTTCACGTGACTCAAGTAAATGTAACCCAACTCTGCAGAAATGCAGCAAGAGTGAAGATTTTTAATCCTTTCTGTGTAATTCTGGTTCATAAAATGTGCATAAAGCTTAATGTAAAGGGCTGAACGTCCTGCCCTCCTCCTTCCTCTGAAGTCTTCCTCTCCTCCCCCGTCTTTCATTCCTGAGCTTCTTAGGAAAGAGGAGAAACTCAAACAAGCTGCTGCTGCTGACCCGACTGCAACCAATATTTACCGTCACATTAAGAAGGGCAAACGTCTCCTTTTGTCCCTCAGAGTTTCCTCTTTGGCCTCCTTACACAGCATTTCATCAGTCACCTGCCAGCCTCCATTTCCTCATTAACAACAATCCAAAATTTGATCTAATTTCACATTTAAAACTGAATTTAATGCGAAACTCAGACCAAGCGTATAGAAACAGTTTCTAAGAAGATTTAGCAGATCACTGATCAGATCTGATCCTAAAGCTGATGAGGTGCAGCAGAGAGACTAGCGACGTTTTGATCCAGTAACACGAAAACATACAGATAGACAGGTAGATGGATGGAAAGACAAACAGATGGATGGAAAGACAAACAGATGGATGGAAAGACAAACAGATGGATGGATGGAAAGACAAACGGATGGATGGAAAGACAAACAGATGGATGGAAAGACAAACAGATGGATGGAAAGACAAACGGATGGATGGAAAGACAAACGGATGGATGGATGGAAAGACAAACGGATGGATGGATGGAAAGACAAACAGATGGATGGATGGAAAGACAAACGGATGGATGGATGGAAAGACAAACAGATGGATGATAATTTTTTTGTCCCAGAAGTTATTGCGATAAACAGTAATATTGTTGCTTTGTGACCATTTCTAAGTAATATAAAGAAATAAATAGCCTAATAATGCAATCCATTCTCAGAGATCAGAAACCTTGGATGGATGGATGGATGGATGGATGGATGGATGGATGGATGGATGGATGGATGGATGGATGGATGGATGGATGGATGGATGGATTTATTTGAGTACTGAAGCAAAACCCAATGGAGTCACCATGGAGACTGAAAATCTGAATAAGTCATAAACATGTTACTTTACCATTTGCTGCATTTTGTTACTTTCCCTCTAATCTTAACTGGACCATTTCTGAGGACAGGAATCCAAATAAACCCGACTCAGTTAAAGGAAGAACTAAAAATAAGTGTAAAAAAATTCAGTCGGCCTTCGCGTTCAGAGCAGAACAGTTCTGACTCAGTTCTTCTCTCAAAATGAACTCATTGTGCGCTAGCTGCCAGATAGCTATTCTGGTTCTGGTCCGGTCCAAGCAGGAAGTAAAGTTCTGTGTCCTTAATGAAGGGCAGAGAACCAGACATGCTGTTCTGTCTGCAGCTTTCCTCAGGAGGATAATCGTTTAGATTCATCAATACGTTCTGACCTGAAGTGACTCAGAGACAATTTATTCAGGAAAACAGTTATAACTTTCTCATAAAAGCTTTTATCATTCAACAGCCTGTTGTGATAATTGACAGGCTGTTGAAATTATCGCAATAAACGATAATATTGTTGCTTGGAGACCATTTTCAAGTAATAAACAATAAATCAATTAATGTCATGATAAATTAAAAGAAGCTTAATAATTTCCATTCCAATGACTTATTGTTTTTCTCTTTTCTCTCAGTTTGATCATCACAACAGAACCAAACTCCTGCTTCCTAGTTCATGGAAACCTGAAGAAGAATAAGAAACTCTTCCTCTTCTGTTTCTCCTTCAGCAACAAAGGAGAGGAAATCCAATTTAGGGAGAACAAACAAAGAGTTGAGCATTCTGGTGAACTGATCTAATCTGATTTTTAATTAATTTCCTCTCTCGTCATGACTGCGGAGTATACCAAACACTTCACTTCCCATTCACAACTTTCTTCCATGTTTGTTCTCTGCAGACTTTGTGAATGAGTCAAACACACTCAGCGGCACAATGGAGCCATAAAGGGCCCATTGAGAAGCATTCTGGATGCTAAGTCACTGGGAGAGGCTGGGAGCGCTGGTGAGGGCGGGCAAACACAGCAGGACAAAGGCAGCGAGCTGAATGGAGGGTCAGGGGTCAGGGGTCACGCTGCCTGGTGGAGGGAGGCATCTCAACCTGTCCGCCTACAACCGGCGTGTTGGAAACTTTTCCTCCTGCGGGCTGCTCTTGTTTTGACGGATGAAGTCACAGGAGCAGAAACGGATGAGCTCAAATGCTCTGATGGAGATTAATGGACACTTTTAAAGGGCCGGTACTCAGAAAAATTTACTTTTTCCAGCTTTACGTCATGTTATAGAGTTATTTCCTCATCAAAAACATAATTCATAAACAAAAGTCAAAAACAAACATGGAGTGTTCTCCTGATTCTTTCATGCATGTTTGAGAAATTATTTAATCTCCATGGCAACCATTCAGCTGTCTAAAACGCCTTTCAACTCCTTCAGACTAGCCAGCAGCAATTAGCAAACACCTGGTGGAACTGTTGAGCTCTTTATAGGAGCTACTTCCCAGTAAAACGATGGTGAAAACGTTAAAGGGTTAACAGAGCAGCCATGATGGGATGACTTCCTGGAGGCGGAGCTTCAGAAAGAGGAGGCCTTTTTAAAGAGACAGAGGCCCAATTTCAGGGCGCCAAATTAGAAGGTAAACTAATTTAAACTCACATTTGATACATACAGCATTTTAAAAACAGTTACTTGATTATGTACATCAAGTAAGTAGCATCAACTAAGCACAAGTAAGAAACAAGTACTTTTTCATCAATATTAAAGGATTATTGACTTAAAATTAGCCCCTATTTCTCGCTAAAAGTTACTTTTAAGTCAGGACACTTGAAATAAGACGAAACGAAGGCATCTGCACTAGAAATTAGATAAAAACTACTTGGTAAGTTTTTTGTTTTTTGCAGTGTTTATCAAGTTTAGGGTTTTTCAGTCTTGTCAGGGTTCAGAGTTGAGAATCAGTGGTGTGATTTTTCACAAGTTTGCTCCAGCTGGTGTTTTATAATCATAGCTTATGTTTTAATGAGTTAAGTGTTTTTCCAGGAACACATTAACTAGTTTTAGAAGAAAGGCTGCGTCTGATTTGGCCCCCAGCGTTCTGAAAACCAGCCAAAAAAAGGCCAGAAGAAGCCCAAAAATGAGCTCCAGTTATATGCAGCGTGAATTGGGAATGAAGAGAAATGTGCTTCATGGTGATCAGCTTTTATCCCGATCCGTTCCCTCTCAGACTCCGCACAGAAGACTCTTTGTGTCCTGACAGTTACGACTGACATGAGAAGGAAGAAAAAGATCAGAAGATTGATTATATTAAGAACGCAGTTAAAAAAACTGAAGTGAGATCATTCAATGAGCATTTTGAAGTCTCACGCTCTGACAGAGCGACGGGTCAAAACAAAACAGCAGAGTTTCAGTTTTAGCATCACTTTGTCGTCATTTATTACAGGATTCATCTGAATGCTGGTGAAAATGAAACACAGAGATTATTCTGGTCCAGAAACGTCTGCTGATCCAGACAGGTACCATTTCCACTGCAATGAGGTTCTGATCCAGGTCCATTAAATTCACTCCGACATAAAATACTGTAAAAGATCAGACATGAAGATGGCAGAAATCCCTCCTCCTGAGCAAACGTGGCGACAGCAAGCCTGCCGCAAAAAATAATAAATCTATTCATAACATCACAAAAGTTAAAGAATTCCCATTTGCATAATTTATTGTTTTTGTCTTTTATTTCTCTCTTTCCACTAAAAACTGGATGATAAAAGTCTTCAGTCTGATGTTTTGGTCTCAACTAGAACAATTTTGTTTCCATTTTGAGAAGAAGGAAGTTGTGTTCTGTGACTTATTCAGTGTTTTGTGTTGTTTTCTTCAGTGGTTTTTGGTGCAGCGCCCCCACAGGCCAGGAGGGGAACAGGTTGCTCAAAGGGTTTGGATGGTTTGACTCAGTGCAGTGAGAAAAAGAACCACAGCAGCTGAAGACGTAAGAAATGTTTCAGTTTTGTTCCAAAATCTAAAAAACAAAAAATTCTTTAAACTCTTTCTGCAGAATATTGGACCCATGGATTATTTCTTCACTTCCTCTTAGCAAAGAATTAAAATATTGGAGTAAAATCCAAGGTTTCTTGCTTCGCTCTGAGGCAGGATATTTATCATTGTGACAATATTATGGAGGTAAAGCAAACCTTAGAAACCTGTTTAGCGGAGCCATCAGTCATCACTTGATATTAAAGTTGAATCTTTAGAAAGCTAAAGCGTTTAAGCTGCAGGTAAGATGTAAGAAAAACCTCTGGGATTTCCCAGATCTGTAAGCTTCATGCTGTCCTCCTCCCTGAGGCTCAGAGCTGCACCGTGCCAATTAAAGGACTAAAGGATCACTTGCACAATAAAACACAATCAGGAGCAGGATGAATTCAGTCAGGGATGAAGGAAATTATCCTTTATAGCAAACAATGAAGTTATATTACCACTGCTATGTGGGTCGGACAAAAACAACAAGAAAACTTGCAAAAGTGTTCCTACCCCATAAACTATTTCACATTTTCTAACAATACAGGTACATTTTATGGGGATTTTAAGGTTATAAACAATGCATAATATTGCATCATTTTAAATTTAATTAATTTTACAAGAACAATAAGTGCAGACTGCACTTGCAGTATTCCCCTTTACAATGAAACCTCTAAATAAAACCGTTTGCAGAAAGCAATCCTCCCAAATGTCACCAGAAGATCCAGGTTTGTTTGGAAGCCAATCAAAATATTCAGTTGATAAAAATACCTCAAACAATAAGAAAACAACAACTTTAAGTATTTAAGAATACAATGAAAATGGATTTCAACTGTAATATGGCTAAAACTGAAAAATATGAAAGTCATGAAGTAGATAAATAAAACCAGAGGAAAACAGAGCTGAGGGCTTCAGGCTGAAAACTGCTGACAGATCTGATTACAAGAAACCAGGTTTTTACTTACACACACACACACACACGCACACACACACACACACACACACACACACACACACACACACACACACACAGTGTGCTCTAATTATAGTGTTCTGAAACAGACAAGCATCCCCTGTTCCTTCTGCCTCATGTCTGTTTCCCCTCCATGTTTCATCCCTCCTTCCTCTCCTCCCCTTCCTGGTTGCTTCTGCTCACTTTTTGCTTCGCCTCTCCTCCTCCAGGTAGATTTTGGTTCCCTCCGTTCCTCTCCTGCCCTTTACCTGTGACAACACTTCTTCCACTACCACACGCCTGGGGAATGAAGCAATCACACCTGGGCATGCGATGAAAGCGATCTTATTCCCGCTTAAATGAGGAATAAATGAGTCATTTCGCTCTTCTCAAGTCCTCCTCCCACATCAAACTGCAGGACAATGAACGCAAGAAAGCAAACCTTAAAAAGGAATTAAATAAAATGAAGCTGCAACTGACAATTGTTTTAGTAATCGCTATTATTAGCTGCAATGTTTTTATTTAACCACCCAACTCTTTCTTTACACGTTATCAGAAAGGGACAAAAACATGTAAGATGTAACAACGTAACATTCCTTTAGTGAAAAGACATGCATCTGCAGCTAAAAAAATGAACATTTCTGCTTGACTTAATTGTTGGACTTTCACGTTTTCATCAAAACTTCACCAGATAAAGACACACATGAGAATCCTGTGGAAACGTAACTAAAAAGCAGCAAAGGAAATTTGTTGAATTTGACATTTCTACAGCTCCATCTGTGAATCTGCTTTGAAGCTGCAGGGAGGGTGAGACCAGGGGATTCGGTCGGGGGGCAAACCGTCCTGTCTGCAGGTTGGGACAGGTTAGCTTAAATTCCAATCTCTCCCTCTTTCTCTTTCATTTAGTTGGAGGCGGGTCGTCAGCACCGTGTCACTGACTCAAACTCAAACCCCGGCCTTTACCCACCTACATTCTTTCAGGATAAAACCGTAACTGGGTAACTGCAGAGGCTCCCCCCCACTGTGCCTGTTGTCTCAGTTAAGCTGCTCTTGCAGCGTACCGCTTCGTTCTGATGTATAAACATTTAAATCGGCCGCAACAAGCCGGCTTAGAAGACCTCAAATTTCTAAGGTTTAAAAACTTTACTTAGCAATGACCAAGAACATACCGGAGAATGTTTTCACACAATGACAGTCCCGTAGATTGGGTTTAATTTGGGACCAAAATTGCAACATTTGTTCCAATTCCAATCAAACCCTTTGAGCAGCCTGTTCCCCTCCTCACCTGAGGGGGCGCTGCAACAAGAACAACTGAAGGAAACAACACAAAAACCTCTGAAGACAGCGCAACTTCCTTCTTCACGAAATATAAACAAAAATGGAGTGGTGTCGGATTTAATGATTTCTCTTTAGTCTTTACTGAAAGACCACAATTCATTTCTCCAGCTAGCGCTAGGCTAACATATTTGTTTTGGTTTTACCCAGAATGCCTTGCGCTCTAGTCCATTTCCTGTTTTTGGAGCGGTCTCTGGCCCATGTGGCGTTCACCAGAGGAGGGTAGCAAGAAGGTGCAACAAATTATGGTGAACCTCTCGGGTTCAAACAGAATAAAACTGAATCTATTCGTGTTCATAGTTCACCACCAAAACATTCCCAGTTTGATTGAGTCAAGTTTAATTATTATTTGTTTGACCAGACAGAGCAGAAACCCAAATGATACCAGTTTAAGTTTCTCCTTTCAGTTTTAAGCAGCTATTCATTGAATAATGAGACGAGCTCAATTCAGGTTCCTCTGGGAAAAAAACAGCCTCATTGGGTTCAAAGTTCTCTGGAAATATCGGCGCTATTCATTCCCATACTCTTTCAAACATGTCTGTGCACAGCACTGTGAAACAATCACACAAATCACACTTACTGCAGACACAAGATCACAGATTTACACACATGTGGAAGGCACTCGAGCACGAGAACCAAAGAGCTGCATTCAGCAGCATCAAGAGGTTCAAGAGGAAGACTCCAAAAAACAAAAAGAAGGTTAGAGAAGAGAACAGGATGAGCGCTAAGCGGTGAAAATACATGCTATGAAAGTGTGGGAGCGTATTTCTTTGACTCATTTCATTCAGCCCAGTTGCAGCACTGATGAGCTAATCAGGAAGGTAAGCTCTGAACACTGAAATCCGTCCTTGGTAAGTAATAAAACAGTTCAAACACAGAAATATTTTTGATTTATATGCAGATAAGCCGCTAAGCAATGACAAGGTGATCTGTAAGTTGTGTGCTACACTAATTAAAAAGTTACTTTTGCGAACGCTAAAGCACTAATCATAAACTTTAGTTCTGCTAACGCTAAAGCGCTACACCAATATGTTAGCCTGTCTAGCATAAGCTAAAGCTAGCGTGCTAAACCTCTAATTGTTTCAGCTCTACAATATATTCAAAAGATGCGCACAACATTTTGCTACAGCCACAAATATTGGACAAAAATTTAAAATTTTAAAAACTTGTTTTCTTGCTGAATATTTTGCAGTGGTTTACAAAGACGTTGTCCTTTCTCATTCTTCATGTTTTCAAACGGTCACTTACGTAAAAATCATAGTTGTAACTGATCTGTACAGATCAAGTTTATCCGTTTAGATAAGGAGCCCCTGCATGTTGTAGTTTACATGCTGGGGGACAAAAAGGCTTTTCTTTCACATGCGTCCATAGAGGCGCCGCCGCGGCAGAACAACTCCGTTAGCTAAATGAAATATGAAGGTATAATTAACTCAGTGCAGAGTGCCACAGCAAAGGGAGAAATAACGCAGAAAAACCATTTGAAAATAACTCCAGACCACTTGTAGTCTTCTTTTTTATCATTCTGAGTCGGCTACGCTACACACAGACTTGTTGCTATAGCAACGGACAAAAACTCCACAAATGTTTCTGGATTTAACACCAAAAAACCACTCAGACATTTTCCACACAAGAACAGAACATTCTGTTGTGGTTTTACGTTTTCAGGCTTGATGTTTATTTTGTGATTACTAAGTGATCACTGTAGCTGATTAGCTATAGCTGCTATTAGCTAAGCTAACACAGGAGTGGTTGATTAGATAATTTAAACAAACTGCTCTCCTGATGACCCGTCAGAGTCGGTGTTTCTGACGCCTTTTTAATTTTTTTAACTGAACCGAAACTCACTGAATTCCACGACATGTTACAGTTGTCAAAGTCAAGCTAGTACATCTGACCTACTTCCCTCTCCCTCACTATTTTTTCTTAATTAAAACTTTTCCCTGACCTTATCTAGTTGTAATAATGTTTACAATTAGTAGAAAAGCACTGCATCCCGTTTTCTTTTATACATTTAAGACTTAGGAAGCAGAAAAAAGGTCAACGCTGTGATGCTACATCAGGCCAACAGGGTCAAACAGAGAAACCAGACCGGACCCGAAGAAAGACATCAAAAGTAAAGAAAAACAGACGACATTTAAGGGATGTCCTGATGATGGCCAGACTTTAAAGGTCTCGTGTTTTTAGGGGTTTTTGTGAATCCTACCTGTCCCAGATCCAGCGTAACGTTGACCTCGTTGTATTCGGTGCTGCGGGACAGAGGGGGGCTCTGCCACCATCTCTCCGTCCCATCGATGGCGTTGGTGATGGGATGCGCTCGGTCGCTCTCCTCCTGGCTGCAGATGTCACAGTACTGCCCCTAAGATGGCCGACATGGAGGGTCATTAGGAAGTTAGTCCTCAGAGGAGCCAAGGTGGACATAAAACTTGGCATCATTCACGTTTCCTTAATCACAACTTCCTGAAGGGTCTAGTTAAAACATAAAATCCTCTGGATAAAACTTATGGAGGATTTCAAATCATGAAAAGTTTATTTAATGGATAGAAAATGAAAATGAAGTACATGATGTGTTCTTCTTCAAGCACCAGCAAAGGCAAAATGATCATTTTGCTTGTTGGAAAAATCTGTTTTTCACAGCTGTTTGTCAAAGTAGAGACTTTAATTCGAGCTTCAGAGATGAGTCCACCTGTTCTATTCATTTCTGAGCTGCACCAAAGAAATTTACCTTTAACAATGAACCCTTAATGTTTTATTTTCAAGACTAAATGTAGAAAACCATTTTATGCACTTGGTCAAAGCCTTTGCTTCAAACAGTTCATCGATTTTCCTCCATAATCCTCCTGATTATTTACTAATCCATCAGCTACCGTAACGATTAGCCTGGCGGGATTTTTAGAGATGACAAGTTTGAACCTGAAGAAACTGGAGTAAAAACACGACGTCACTGCAGGTCAGTCAGGATAAAAGTCATTTTCTCCTGTCTCATGTTTTTCTCAATGAAATTCCTGGCGAGTCGGTCTTACACTGTAAAACATTTGAATCGCATCTTTTAACTTCTGTCTAAAGAAATCTTGCAGCTTTTAGATTTTGAACTTAAAGTTTCAGTAGAAAGTTGTGTTAAAAACTCCAAGAGAACAAATGAGGGTTTTTAAGTTTGCACTTAAAAAACAGAAAAAAGAAAAAGGCGAGAGTGGGAATTATTTCCCAGGATCCTTAGCGGCTTGTTTTTGTATCCTCCTGTTTTTATTCATTGTAAGGTAACCGTTAATTTGCAAAAATATTTACTTTATTTTTTACCTGTTTTAACTTTTACTTTTTCAAAATAAATAAAACAAGGTTTTATTAAACTGCTTAAGCTAAATATTTCTGAATTCATGTGATGTTTAATAAAATGCTTTGTCATATTTTATTCACGCAAATTGAATCAAGAATTTAAATTCTTGCAATTAAAATAAGCAATTCGAACAGTTTTCTTGAATAATGTGAAATAATTATTTGGCTTAAATTACAGTATTAAGTTATAAGAAATCATAACTGAAGATTAATGAGCAGAGTTAAAAAACGATGTTTACACAACTTGTTTCTTGTTAAATCAGCTGGATGAACTTTAATTTCTGAATTAAAACCAAAACAACTCTCTTGTTTCAAGGGAGCAGATAAACTTTTATTTTTAAGAAATTCACCAGATGTTCAGCATTTTTTGTATTTCTTACTCAAACCAAAAGAATTAAATCTAATTTGGCAAATTGTTGTAACACAGACAAATCAGAGAAAGATTAGGTAAAAATCCTTAAATTCCTGTCAGTTACTGTCATCTAGCTGATCCTACATTCACACTATTCTGCTAATTCAGTAACTTGTTTGACTTTATTTAAGGAACAGGCATGAATTTCAAAGTTTCTATAAACAGCACTTTGGAAATAAATGTACCCTGAGGCTGAAAACAAGTTCCTGCAAGATTCCCCAACCTCTGCTGATTAATCCTAATCTAGGAGAAAAATCTCCGTTCAGCAGCACATTTTCATTCGTACGCCTCCTGGGGCCAAATCCACTCTTAAGCTGAATATTCTTGTTTTTTTTGGTGCCCTCAGGACTAGAAAACCTGCCGGTAACAGGGAGCGTAAAGCCCGTCTGATTGGAGGACACAGGTCAGTCGCTGGGAGGAATGTGGGGAACAGGTGGGAGAAAAACCGAGAGATGGAGAGACGTGTTTATGTGCTCTCCCACGAACCTGCAACTCGCTTTTCATGTGTTAGCAGAAGTTAAAAAGAGCCCAAAACTCTCCCAGAAATTAAAGAGGTGGAACAGAAACTCTGGTTGTTCTTGTATAACTGACCCGTGTTACACTTTGCCAAGACCTACAAACTCAGCGGTGCATGAAACGATGAGTTGGCAGAGCAGCTGGAGGTTCAAACCAGTGATATTAAAATGATTTGTAGCTAAAAGATACAGCAGAAAATAGATTTAGGCAGAGGCGCAAACTCCAGTAAAACTCCAGTAAAACTACTTCAACATATTTTTACTCAAGTAAGAGTAAAAAAGTATTTGGTATAAAGTCTCTTGAAGTACTGAGTAACTTAAAACATTACATCAGATGGTTCAAAGTGTAAAGTTAAGTGGAAAGTTTGGTATTTTAAAGAAGGAAACTAAAAAAATTCATTTAAATAACAAAAAAAATCAAAATGTTTCCAAATCAAAATGTTTCTTTCAATAAAAAAAACTTATGAAACTTTAACAAAAACTGCAGGTGTGTGTCTGGTGGATTTCTGGTTAAAAAATGTTTGTTTTTCTTTCAGTGGGCAGAAAAAACAGAACTTTTACTCACTTAAGAGTAAAAATGCAGCGTTTAAATATTCTCCAGATTTAAATAAAAAGTTACTCAAGTAAATGTAAACACTCCCAACTCTGTGTTAAGATGAATTAGATTCCTCTAATGAGGTAAAAACTTTAACATTTTGCATCCTGGAGTTTTTACAGCTGATCTTTATTCGACTTAAATCTGATGCAAAAATGTGTCTTTTTCACCAGTTACTGCCAAGAAATGAAAACAAATTATTTCTGTACAGTAATAAACTAAAAGTTCTTCCCTTTCTTTTGTCTATACATGACAGCTAAACTTAACAGACACAGATTTGCTGCAACTAAAGACCTAATTAAACTCAGAGGATCCAACTGATTGAAAATAAATCTAAATTCAACTTTAAATGTTTTACTTTTTGTTGAATCTGGTTGAAAATGCATTCATTTGAGCCAGAAGTTAAGCATGTTATGACACTGGTATTAATTTAAACAAAAACCTTTCCTTTAAATTTGTAAAAATTTGACTAAAAACTAAAGTTATTAAACATGAAACATTTTTTTAACCAAAACATATTTTAAAATGACCAACATTGGATTATTCTATTATTTATGCTATGTAGATGTAGTGAAAAACTAATATCAGCTTTTTCTTCTTTGAAACTTTTTTTTAAAAGAAAAAAATACAACAGTGCAGAAGGTTACCATGGTTTGTGATATATTCCATATTTTAGGTTTAACTTTATCTCTGTCACGATAAATTGTTCCAGAAGTTATCGGGATAAATGATAATATTGTAGTTTTGAGACCATTTTCAAATAATGGTAAAAAATAAAGCAAGAAAACATTCTCAAAGATCAATAAACACCGGAAATGGAAGCCATTTAAAATATAATAAATAAACAAATAAAGTGAATTAGACCTTCATAAAAAGGTCTAAGACCAAAACACCAGATGAAGAGATTTATCATCCAGTTATTGGTAGAGAAGAGAGAAAGAGAAAAACTATCAATCATACAGATGGAAACTGTTGAGCTGCTTTTAATTTATCATGTAATTAATCAATTTATTCCCAATATATATGCACAGAGGAGCTTGTGTGAATAAATAAAGTTGCATGACATAAACTTAGAAATGCACAACCTAAAAGTAAAAAAAATCTGAGAAAACTGACCGTAGTTGCTGTTCTCAGGTCGTTTTTAAGCTCAGTCTGTATTAATGAAGCGAAATTAACTCTTTCCCACTCTGCCCCCAGTCCGGACCGGAAGTTAGTGAAGTTCTGGACTCACCTGGATGGTCTGGCTCGGGTCTCCGGACACCGGGCCTCCGACCAGCTTGCAGTACAGGTCCTGCAGGCTCCGGCCGGCCTCGTCCTCCCCGCAGGTCGCCGTGGCGGTGATCTTCGTGCCCTCCGCCAGGTTGAAGTAAGGCGGGTGGAGACTGTAGCCGTTCAGCCCGGTGGCCGGAAGCTCCTGGGCCGCAACGAGGCACCAGCAGCCGAGGAGCAGCGCCAACAACCCGGCTGCGCCCATCATCCCGGTCCACCTGCGCGCTCGATCCGGGAGGAAGAAGGTCCGGCTGGGGGTGTGAGAGCCGCGGTTAGCTGGAGCAAAGCTGAGGCATCTGCAGGGAGGAAGCAGTGGAGGGTTTCTAACTCCAGAGAGGACAGAAAAATGAGGGCCGAGGGAAATCCTGGACAGTGTGTGCGCTCTCCTGGTGGCACCGAGTCCAACTGAACCAGTGGAGGTCCTCCCTCCTGTGAGTCTCTGCAGCATGTCCCCAGTGGTTAAAGCGGGGAACAATCAGAACTGGAGTTCATTCAGATACCTCCAAAGACACCAAACATGACGGAACTACTGAAAAAAGAAAAATAAAGTTCCTCCAAAGACACCAAACATGGCAGAACTACTGAAAAAAGAAAAATAAAGTTCCTCCAAAGACACAAAACATGGCGGAACTACTGAAACAAAAAGAAAAATAAAGTTCCTCCAAAGACACCAAACATGGCAGAACTACTGAAACAAAAAGAAAAGTTCTTCTAAAGACACGAAACATGAGTTAAAATTAATTTCTGCCATTCCCCTCACCCCCCCAAAAGAAACTCAGAAATTGTCTAGAAAAAACAAGAAATTGTCTTATTTTGAAAAATCAAAGATGAAAGTCAAACATTTTTGCTTTTTCTAGAAAATTTCTGAGGATAATCTAAAAATTTCTGACTTTTTTCTACCCGACTCTAAACTATTCAAACTTGTAAATTTCCAAGTTTTTCTAGAAAAATCCAGGGATTAATCTCAATATTTCTGAGTTTTACCTTCAATTTTCTTAACTTTTCAAACTCAAAACTTACCCTTTTTTTCTAGAAAATTTCTGAGATTAATTTCAAAATTCCTGATTTTATTTTTTGCAGGTTTTCAACTTTTGAAACTCAGAAATGTCCTTTTTTTTTCTAGAAAGTTCCTGAGGTTAATTTCAACATTTCTGAGTGTTTTGGCATAATTTTACTCAGTTTTTTTCTGTCCATATTGGTCCTGATACACCGTTGTGTGATTTAGTAGATTTTGTATTTGTTTAAAAGTTACTTACTTTGTATTTTTCTCAATTATTGTCTCAGGCTTTCTGAGTCTGACTTTAAACCAGACAGATCTCTTCCTGAGTTTTAGTTTCATAGTTATGACTCAAATGTGGAACTTTGGTCGGATGATAACAGGTGGAAGTTTATTATCTGAGTCAAGCGGTTCAACACCCAGGTTAACGTACAAAGCAAGCTGTGAAACCTTTAAAATGTTCAAAATCTTGAAACCTTTCGCACTTCAGAAGTGGCAAAAGAAAAAAAAAATCAGTCGAAAGAAAACTTTTCCAAATCAGTTTCTGTCAATTTAAAACTTATGAAACTTTTATAAAAAATGCAAGTTTTTGTGTCTGGTGAATTTTTGGTTAAAACATGTTTGTTTTTCATTCAGTAGGTAGAAGATCCAGAAATTTTACTCAAGTAAGAGCAGAGATACTTTCTAAGTAAAAGTAGAAAGTGCAGCAAAGTAAAAAACAAAAAAAATCCTAAAAGTAAAATTTTTTTAAAAAATTACTCAAGTAAATGTAATTGAGTAAATGTAACTAGTTACTGCTGAACTCTGGTTACATGCGCCACACCAACCCGTCTCCTTCGAACTCGAAGACGAGTCGTTGGCAGACCAGACCGTCTTTTCCCAGCATGCCTGGCGTTCCCTGCTGAACCTTTTACTCCTGTGATCTCTGTTCACACCAGGATCTAGAAAATATTCGCCGTTTCTGTTTTCTGTTGTCGCTCACCGACAGCCTGAACCCGAGAGCCACAGCAGGGGGTTGTTTAGGAAACACAGGATTAGAATGAGACGGTAGATAACCTGTCTCTGTCCCTCACTGTCCCACGGAGACGTTTGTCCTGCTGCTGCTGCAGGAAAAACCAGGAGTTGGTGAGACACAACTGATGAGCAATTGCTGTAAACATTCAGCTTTCTCACATAACAGGAAGAGACTTTACAAAAGTTACTTGATGTTTTCTCTTTGATACACTCAAAAACACAAAATATTACCAAATATTTTAGTTCTAGTTTTTAGTGCAGTTATCTTAGTACTTTTGAAAAAGACAAAATTAACATATAAGTAACTTTTCAGCAAATTATAGGAGCTTGTTTTAAGTCAATAATTCCTTAAGATTGAAGTATTTCAGTTCAAATTCAAAAGTTCTTTATTGATCCCAAAGGGAAATTAAAAGTTGTTAAAAGTATTAAAAGTATTCATATTGACACAGATTCTTCAAAGTGTTGTTGTAGATTATGATGGTTGTTGGTAGGAAAGAGCTCTGGTAACACAGTCTGTATTAAACATGAGAAAAAGAGCAAACATGGATTTGATAGGATGGTTTTCTAAGGAAAGTTTCTTGAAGAGTCAGAAATGTTGCACCCAAAGACTCAGCAGCACAGACTGAAAGTTCAATGAACCTCCGGGAAACACCTGAGCAGGTGTGTGTGTGTGTGTGTGTGTGTGTGTGTGTGTGTGTGTGTGTGTGTGCGTGTGTGTGTGTGTGCGCATGCATGTATGTTTATGTTTCTCTTGGACTCTGGAGTTCTGCCATCTAATTAAGCAGCAGGAACCTTTTTAGAAGATGAAAGAGTTTCCATCGCAGTAGCACATATTCACAAAGCAGATTTTCAAATGTTTTACATTCATTTTGGAGAAGTTTAAATCCATCCACAGCTAGTTTGTCACTGATCCTTACCACAGCTTAGTGTCACTCCAGAAATGAGTTTTTATTTTGTTGCGAATTCTCAGACAAAAACAAGTCCCAGCAACGACTGTTTCCATGTGAAAGGAGGAAATTACAAGTGTAAGTGACAGCTGCAGATGAGTTGAACAACCGAATAATTTAATGGATGATTGTGGTTGTTTAGATAAATGTTCCGAAAGGTTGGCCGCCTCTTGTCCAAAGTGAAACAATATTTTCTGAAGCAATACACCGTGCCCTGCAGGAGGACTCATACTCCACATGGTTAATCGTAAACTAATCATAAACATTAGTTTTCTAATGATAATGTGCTGGAACGACACGGCATTTAGCGGAAGCTAATGCTAACTCGCTAGCTTCAATTCAAATCATATTTGCCCTTGAAAGACTTCAACTCAACTTAATTTTAAATTCTAATTTACATCTGCTGTAATGTAATAAAGTGTTGTATTTATGTTTACATCTACTGTCTGTGTTTTATTTCGTTCTGTATGTTTCTTGTTTACGGGAAAACAGAGACGGGAGGAACGGAAATGCTACAAAAATAATCTTCATCCCCTTCAAAATAAGAGTGTGAATACAAATGTCTCCTTGAATAATTCTTAACAGTCGATAACAAAAACGTCAACACAGATATTGAATTTTATACAACTGAAAGTTTAAAAAAAAAACCAGGTAAATTAGTGCTTTAGAATTTATCTGAGAAAAATAATTTCAGGGAAGCTAAGCGCAATAAATGTGACCAAAGTTAGTTAAAGTGCTAAATGAAAAATTAGCACTGCTATTAGTAGATTAGCGGCTTTAAATCTCAATTTATTTAATGTAATAAATCAATACAAAATTGAATGGATAATTGAAAAACAATAAATCTGAAAAGGCTTCTAATTTTTTTTTCTGTTAGAAAAATATGTTTTCTAGCAGAATCATCCTGTCCACTCTGACCAGCCTTTCTATCCTGCTGAATAAAAGCAACCCCACAGGATGACGTTGCCACCACCATGTTTCTCAGTGGAGGTGGTGTGTTCAGAGTGTGTTTTCCACCACACATAGCACCAGGATGTGAGGAATGTAGTCAGCTTAGCAGGTTGGCTGAAATGTTTCCTGTTTTATGTGCTTCCTGCACAGGACAGAGTCCAAAAATCTCACACATCTACTTCTTGTGTTTCCTATATTACACATGCTGAACTCTGACTCATGGACTGCAGTCAGGTTCTGCTTTAAACCTTCACTGGGTTAATTTCACATTAAATAATGTGGCTGCTGGTTGGCTCAACAACCTCCGGTGGTTTAACAGTGTCTGGAGGCAGTGTGTTAATACAGCACAGCTTCATTCACTGACACACTCCAACATTCCACCCAATGTTTACAGGTTCAAAGGTCACACTGATGGTAGCACTCACTTTACATTTAGTTGTAAATTCATACATTTCCAAAAATAACAATTCAGCAGCTTAACCATTCTGATTTCAAAGCAACAGAAAATGATAAAATGCAACAAAGTTCAAAAGATTAACAAAAATGTTATTTTATTCATTTACGCAAAACAGGATTTATTAAAAAACTAATCTGACGAAATGAAGTGAGGGAAAAAAATGTTGAATTTCTGACTAGAATAATATTGTCCATCTTAATGACAGTTGGTAATGGAGACTGTAAAATGCTACTTTTGGAAATGTTATTTTGGTCAGTTTTTACTTTCTGTTCAGCATTTAAATACCATTAAACTAATAAATATTACATGTTTCAGGAACTCATTTAATTATAGATAATCAAAATTATTATAATTTTTAAATTAACTACATGTTTTTTACTTACAGATGTGGCTTGTTTTTATTTATTTATTTTTTATAAATGTATACAATTACACTAATAACAGCTGCACATTGACATCTCTTATAAATCACATGTATGTTGTTATGCATGTTAATAGTATTTTTTTAATCCCTTCCATCAACCTGCTAGGGAAAATTTGCTGCTATGGCTAATTCTGGCATATTTATGATGATTAATAATTATTCCACACTGAAATAAAAAAAAATTCAGCTGGGGTTGCTAGGTAACAGGCAGAGTTCTGCTGGGGTTGCTAGGTAACAGGCAGAGTTCTGCTGGGGTTGCTAAGTAGTGGGCTGGGATTTGCTGACACCAAAAGACATTAAATTATTGCCAAAGAACAGCTGGATGGTTTAAAAAAATAAAATAAAACAAATAAATAGAACTTGGGTTATTTTTAAAAGCAGTAGAAAATGAAATGGAAGAACAAAAAAGTGCAAAATGTGGATTTTGCTTAATAGATCCCTTTTAAGATTCACACTAGTGATGAATCGATTGATGTGGAGCAAAAAGGAATCAGGGTTATTGTTAGTCAAACTTAATGAACTATCAGGAGTGATGTTTGGTTATTTTTCTTTGTTTATTTATTAAGCTGAACAGTCAGGGTTTCATGAACATAATGTAAACAGATGATCAGTTGGAAGGAGAAGCTCAGAGATCAAAGAGAAACTTTAGAGAGAAACCTGTGAACAGAAGGGACTGAGACGACAGAAGAGAGGAGAGGCAATGTTGTTCCACCTCACTAAACCCTTTTTATTCTCTGCTTCTCCCTCTAAACTCTACAACTAATCTACTTCCTGGTTTCCAAGGAGATCAAAAGAGAAGTCAGGGACTGGCCATTTGTTGCCGCGGCAACTGTGAAACGCTCCCTCAGCTAAAATCCCCCCACTGATACACTCCCACACACACTTAAATTAAGAGGTTGGGACGTGTAGAAGAAGGAAAGCAGACAAGACTGGAGGGAGGATATGATGAAATGCTTCACTTCAGTTTTGGACTAATTCAGAATTAATGATGACAACAAACCCTCTGATTGGTGGATGCCATGTTTCCTCCAGAGCTGCTCCAGGAAAGGAGGAAGGGAGTGAGACAGCTAATGTCTAAGGCTCGATCTAAAAACACTGAGATGATAAATTCACTTGTTTTATGCGCCTAAAGTTTGCTTTAACCCCTGTAGTTTGATCATCCATTACAAGTGGGTGGAAAACTTTGTCAATATTCTGCTAATGTTGAAAATGTTTCCATTAAATGAGAAAGGCAATTAAAATAACACTTGAATAAGTTTGGTCATGAAATAAGTCATTAAAAAATGCTACTACATCATGAACCTCTAACTACTTCCTGTTTTCTTCTTCTTCGTGGTTTCTGCCAGTAGCAACATCCAGTTGTTGAGATGCGGGAAAATTGTTTCCATTGCAGTTTTACAAAATAAAATAATTTCAATATAACAAAAAACCCCAGCTCATCCTAGCACCAAAACGTTTTACTAAAACACGTTTTTTCAAAATTGGCCTGATTCCTCTAAGCAAATTCAGTTTTGGAATGTCAAATTACGCAGTCATGTGGTCAATGAAAACACAGTAACTGTTAGGTATCGACTGTGTTTTCTTTCACCATAAAATTGTTCAAATTGGTTTCATTTATTAAAAACCAGATAAACAAAGCCCCCAAAAACAACATGGCTGCTCTGCGCCTTTTTTCTTCTCCTGAGTGAAAACCAGACGATTGTCCAAGTCAAAACACTTCCTAACGCTGCTATCAGTGTGTGCTCTTCACACTCAGCCATAACTCCAGGATGATTATTGAGTAAATACTGATTATCTGTTCACAGCATTCCTCAGATTTTCCACCTCCAACCCAGGATCAGATAGGAGTTTGGCGCACACACACACACACACACACACACACACACACACACACACGCACACACGCGCACACACACACCTAGATGAGTGACACACAGAGGGCTCAGGGCGGATGTGCTTGAAGCACTGCGAGTCTGGAAGGGGATGTTTGGGATCACAGAGGACAAAAGTCTCTCTCTCTCTCTCTGTGTGTGTGTGTGTGTGTGTGTGTGTGTGTGTGTGTGTGTGAAGCAGATAAAAACATGCCTGCCTCTTTGTTCGAAGGCATCAAAGGAATGTTCATGGTGGGCGCTCTGCTCAGTCTCACCACCAATTCTGACTCTGTCAAGTCGCTGCTGCTCTTCTGCTCTGTCCAGCATCTTACAGTCGCCTGAAGTTTGTTTCTTCTGCAGATGATGAGACAAACTGTACATTCAAACCTGCAGCCAGGACATGTGACACCAGTTTATGAACATTTAGATGCACCAATGCAGCTGCTGACTCCAACATGCATACTTCAACTTCCATCTGTCAGCTCTGCAATCATTTGAAATTTACTTGATATAACGATCAGCCAGTAGCTGCGTTTCCTTTAACCAATAGCGGAATTTAGAAATAAATTTGCAAAATGAAAACATTGCAATAAAATTTCAATAAAAAGTTTTAGTGCTACAAGAAGGTGTTTTTTTTGGCCGTATCAAAATTGGTTTATTTTGCAAAAATGAAATGGAAACATTTTTATCACAAACCATGAAGAAAAAGACGCGAAGAGGCAGTTGGAGGATAAGAAACAAAATTAAAATCACAGAAGAATAAGTTTGTTCACGTGATAATTAAAAAGCATTTTTTTAAAATTGCTTCATTTACATTAAGTAAATTTATTTTCAAAATTTCAAATTGGATAATTATATGGTCATTTTTTAAACTGTTATTTAATTAACAGTCTTATTGCAACAGAGGTCCATCCTACTGAAACTCGTTACCGTTTCCAGCTTTCTAACTGTAAAGTTAGCAGAACCAGCGTCGCCATGTGCATCAAAACGGATTAATGCTAGATTAAACGCAGCCTCCACCCTCCTTTAGATCCAAACACTGCTTCCACCAACCTATTCGCCTTGGTGCATCTCGCCACTTTGAAGTCTGCCGGCGTCTGAAAGAGGACTTTAAGATGATCCAGACAGCTTTCACAGACAGATAAAAGATTACAGAGAGATATGTAGAAAGGAAGAGACAGAAAAAGCCCCAACAAGGGGCAACAAAGGGGGAAGAGGCGGGTAGCACTGTGCCACTTAAAAGACCGAGCACAAACATCTGATATGCTTGTAGTAACACAATCTGAGTAAATGCTTTAGGACAAGGGTGTACAAACTTTATCACGCGTGCCAAAGTTGTAGAGTCAAAAATAGTCGCGGGACAAAAAAATTAAACAAAGAAACAACCTAAAATCAGGCGAATGAAGTAACCCAATTTTTTTTTCTTTTAAAAAAAAATTATTTAAAAAATTAAGAAATAGTTCCAAAACTTGAAAGGGATTTTTATGATAATGTGTTGGGGACATTGTAGATAGAAATAAAATGTAAAAAGAAAATAAAAAAGGTAAATTTCCACCAAAAAAATCTCAGAAATTGAGATACATCTCAGGTATTTCCTAGAAAAAAAATGTTGAAAATTTTTTGATTTTTTTCTGAGTTTGAGAAGTTGACCATTTTCAACTTTTGAAACTCAGAAATTTCCAAGATTTTTGTAGAAGATTTTGAGATTAATCTCAAAATGTCTGAGTTTTTGGTTGAAATTTACCACTCGTTTTTTAAGAGTAGAAGGTTCTCCTGTGAGCCACTGAAAAACCAGAACGTTTCCCCCGCCTGTACCAGGGAGAATTAGAAATGTCCAGAAATTAAAGTTGGTTAATTTTAGTTGAAACATCAAGTTGAACAACCAGAGTTTATCCTTCCCACTGGATTTGCTGCTCTAAAGCCAAACCTGACACAAAGTCTTCTTTGTGTGCTGTGTCAGGTACGGAGGCGGCCATCAGAGGTATGCAGGGGGCCAGGTGAGGGTGAGGGGCGGGGCCCTTTAAGGGTCTCCTTCATGTTAGGATCATTGTTTGACTAGCTGAGGAACTTTTGAAATATGAAGTGAAATATTTAGAAAATGTCCCACAAATAAAATCAGGTTTTTATTGGTCCACCTTAACAGATGGAATGAAAGCAATACTACCAAATATTAATTTAAAAATATCAGCAGTTTGACAGTTTTCAAGACATTTTGCTTGATTTCTTCTGATTTGTTGTAGGAATCTGAGGTTTTAAGTGTCAAACTCACTCTAGACTCCAGACATCAAATCACATCAATTAGTCCCTCCAGTTTTTCATGGCTCTGAAATGGCGAAAATTCACGCAAAATCAAAAGAATTTTTTCATGCTAATGAGTTTGTTTAAAATGATAAATAACATAAGACATAAAGGTGCAGTATTATTTCCAGGCACATTTTGCAAATTTACAGTATCAAGTGACTGCTACCTTCAGTTGTGTAAGAATGCCTTATATCAAATATGTCCTAAAAAAATTTGACTTCATTACTTAATGAAATTGGGCCTCTGTGTCTTTAAGAAACTTCCGCTCTTTCTGTTGCCATGGAGATCGAAGTATTTATCAAATATGCAAGAAAGAATCAAATGAGCACCCCAGGTATATTTTTGATGAAGGAATAATTTCATAACAAGATGTAAAGCTGAAAAACGTCGATTTTTTACGTAATACTGCAACTTTTCGTTATGCTGACTCCCACCTGCAGGTGGCAGTGTTTCCTATTTTTTACTACACTGCTGCGTCAGCCTGATTTTGACGTCAAGTTTCCCCCGGTATGTTGGTCCGCAAGTAACAAAAGGTAATTCTAAATTATCACCGCAAATCAGTGATTTTGATTGCAATTTTTTTTTTCCAATATGACTTAATTTTACTGAGTTATCAGATGCAGAGACAGCTATTTATTAATATTTTACAGTGTGTTAGTCGGTTTAATTAATATATTCGCTCACAAGCTGCCTTGAGAACATTAATTATCTTGATTCGGCCCAAAATGAGAAAGAGTTTGACACCGGTTACAGGTGAATTAGACGGCCAGGTGAGGACAGACGTCTCTTCTGTTCACCTGGAGGACAAAAGGACGGATGTTTGAGAACAAAGCAGTAAAGTAGCAGCTGATGACAGCAATTAAAGATGGCCTCCAACCACAACGATCCGACCTTCACGCTAATTTTAGTCCTAAACGACAATATTTTCTATCTGAACAATGCAAAGCTAACATTTGACAAAATATTTTCTGTTTAGTTTATAGAGCAAAATATCTTAGTACAATTGAAATACAGCAAAACTAGCATAAAAGTAACTTTTCAGGTAGAAAAAGGAGCTTGTTTTAAGTCAATAATTCATTAAAACCGATTTAATAGTTCCATTGGCAGATTATTTCACTTATTAAAATGGGAAATATGTCTTGCTATAATGCAACTACCTAAAAAAATCAATATGAAGGAATTGGTTACTTAAAAGAAGCTTCTATGTTAGTTTTGTTTTATTTTTCAAAGTCCACACTGATATAAATTATTAGCATTTAACAATTGGCACAATCAAACTCTAAAGTTCACAATTAAAAGTATTATGTCAAGGCCAGGCTTTAGCAGCAAAATCTACCACAAATACTCTAAATGTTGAACAACCTTTATTAATTAAAGCATAAATTAATGTGAATTGATCTAATTTCTTTACTAATAAATTTCCCAGATTTTTGTCACTTTTATATTTAAAGTACATAAATTTTTAGCATGATTGACATAACTTATATTTTGTTAAATAAATATATGTGTCCAAATTGTTGGGGTCATAATTTGTTTTTGTCAAACATCACTATTTCACGGGAAGTGTGGATGGTTTGTAGTTCTATTTTCTCCAACTTAAGATAAATGCAGATAAATGGTAAATACATGAGGATTAATTTCTGCTGTATGTTTGTGAAAATGTTTTTCTGAAATACTTTGGTCACCTGATGTAACTAATCGTTTATAAAGATTAAAATAACTCCTCAGTTATTGTTGGCAAGTTACCACAGCGGCATCCATAAGGGGTATGTCTTCTTCTGCGTGCTAGATTTATCAAATGCTGCCCCCTGTTGGCGAAAAAAATAACTGCAATTAAAAATTAAACTAGAAAACCCGAGAAACATGGCAGCTCAAGTTACAAATAAACGATTTGCTCCTTATATTTAAGTAAATCTAGTTAATCTGAGGCTCCGTAGTTTGACTTTTTATAATGGGTTATAACTTAAATAGCCAAAATCAAATTATCTTAACACATGTATAAAAAGAAATGTAGGATTAAGAAATGTTTGTTTTTAATTACTTTAACTGAATTTCCTCAATGAAATACCAGTAAAATTTGTTTTATACTTTCGTGGGAAATCTTTTTTTAAACATTGTTTTCCAGATGTATCTTCTATTGTCCTTCATTTTGATGCCTAAAATATAAATGACTTGGTGGTTCTCAAAGAAAAATTTAATTTAGTAGATGTTTATCAAAAAATAAATGCTTTACGGCTTTAAGCAGGTGAGATGCTGAACTGAAAGGAAAAATGTCTCTGGATTATAAACACTGCAGACCCAAGTATAGACCAAATATTATTTAAAGCCGATAACTCCAACAGAAATTTGGACACTTTCACAGACGGGTTAAGATTTGAAAACCACAAACAAACAAAAATTTCTGGGAATGTAATGTCACATAGTAAAAATCTTCAAAACTTCAAAAATCTGCTGAAGAAAGCTTAAAAAGAAAATGTCATCTTATTTTATACTTATAATCTGCTAATCTCAGATAATCCACTCATCTGACAGGTCAGGACTGTTAAAAGCAGCAATTTGAAGCTGATCCGTCGTGTCGCCTTGCAGCCTCAGGTCAAATAAACAGGTTCAAAATATTCACTGGTTAATGAAACACAAACAAAATGTTGCTTTTTTCTTCCATTTTATTTAACAAACGTTCCAGATTCATCCAACGTGACACTCAGAAGTTCCTGCAAGACGGAATAAAAAAAAAAGAAAAGTTAGAGCATAAAATAATTACCAAAACAAATAAACTTTATGCATCCTACAGCAAAACCAGCTGATATTTTGGTTACGTTTCAGTAACTGAATATTTGAGGTAATCAACCGACTAATTACTGTTTATATTTAAAATATTGTCACAGAAGAGAATAATTAATAACTTGGAAGAATAAAACTTATCTTTTGCAGACGAATTAAACTCTACGAAATATTTCCACATTGTTCATGTTAGATTCTAGATTTGGTTCGTTAGTCCAGTTTTATATTAACACTTTATTTAAAAGACGACATTTAGCAGCTGACAGGATGAAACTAAAACGTCTAAAGGATAATAATCTGAATGTGATTATTGTCTCAGGCAGAAAACTAGAGAATAAATTCCTACTTTGCAACAACGCCGTCGGCCTTGGCCAGCCTCAGGATGGAGTCGTCAGATTCTCCCTGCAGAAACAGGAAAGTTTAGGAAAAACTGCAGAGGCTCAGGTTCAGCACCACTGATTTTAGTCACTTTATATGGAAGAGAACGAGGGCCACGAAAAAAAGAAACTGACTCATTTCTCCCAATTCTGAGAAAAAAGTCAAAATTAAGAGAAAAATCAAGAGAATTTTGAATTAAAATGTCAGAATTCTGAGAAAAAAAATCTGAATTTTTTTCAGATTTCAAATTTCAAATCAAATTTCTCAATTTGATTTCAAATTGAGAAATCAAAATTTGATTTGAGAAATCACATTTTGTTGATTTCTCAAAATTCTGAGAAAAAAAAGTCGGAATTCTGAGCTTAAAGTTAGAATTGAGAAAAATAGTGAGAATTCTAAGAAAAAAAACATCAGAATTCAGAACAGAAAAAAGTCAAAACTGACGTAAGCGCCGCCAAAATTCTGAGCAAAAAAAGTGTCAGAATTTGGAGCAAAGAAAAAAAAATCGTCAGAATTTGGAGCACCGAATGTCAAAATTCTGAACAAAAAACATCTGGATACTCCGGGAAAACAAATATTCTTGTCAGAATTCAGAAAAAAGAACAAACATCAACAAAAAGCAAAAACAAACTAAAAACATCACCAGAATTCTGAGATAAAACATCAGAATCCATTTTTCCCCCAGTGATTCTCTTCTGTGACGTTCCCAGTCAGAACCAGTGAAGGTTTACCGTCTGCTGCCGGATCAGACTGTTTGAACGCCCTCAGGGATCCTGGCTCTGGTTCACACTCACTCTTTGTTTCCACATTCTGAGAGCTGCCAGTAAGTAAAGTTTAAAAGATTGTCTAAAGCAGTGGTTCCCAAACATTTTCTGCCCCCCCCCCCCCCTATGGATTAACGGCCGGGGGGGGGAGTGAATCGACTTCTTTGGGGACAAAATGACTGTACGTAGCTGAAAATAGACGCCAACATCGGTAGCCTACAAGGTACTTGTTAGGCTTAAGGTTCTGTGTTGATTAGCTAGTCATCTTTTAGCTAACATTACCTGCATCCAGCAGCTTTACTCAACTCAGTCGGTTAGTTTGGAGGGAAAAACTGTGAAAAGTTCTTTGCGTTTTGCTGGTTTGCTGCCGTGATTCTAACACAAACCTACGTAGCTCCGCCCAGCAGCAGCAGGTCTCCTTCACAGGTGGAAACCCAGCGCGAGCATGTTGCGTTTAAAGGCGGCTCGGAAAAACAGGTTACAACATGTTAACAACGGATTAAGCAGTTTTAACTGCTGATAAAAGTGATAGAGGACACAAATATGGGAAGTGTGGAAGCCTCTACTGTATCAAACTGACAGGAATAACAGAGAGTTGGCCATTCTAAGGTAAAAACCCAGCGCATACAGTGTTCATGTTTTTTTTGTTTTTTTCATCCAGACGGCTTCCCGCGCCCCCCCTGCAATGACACGGCACCCCCCTAGGGGGCGCGCCCCACAGTTTGGGAACCTCTGGTCTAAAGCATGACGCCTTCAACACATTCCCGGGTTTTGGAGCGCCAACAGGAAGCGGGCCGGACTGTCCTGGTGTTTTTGTTAAGAGGCTGAAAGCGTTTATGGCTGCTCTACAGCTTATTGGTTCATCTGTCCTGCTTTGTTTGAACAGAGTTATGAAACCAATTTGGTTCCTTTTAACACGAGGAACCTTTAGCTTGAACTCCACATGGGGAAGGTAATCAGTGAGCAATAAACCTGCGTGTTCTTCAGCCAATCAAAACGCAGCAGATGTTTAATGTACAGGAAAGTACCACAGGTAAGACGAAATAAAAACAGCAACAAGAAGTGAAACAGAGCCGGGTTATGAGTGGAAAGAGTCCCGTCTGAAAGCACCTGGCGCTAAAAACAAGGGGCCCATTTACCTGGAACTTCACAAACAAGTTACAGAGAAAAGTCCTAAAAAACAATCAAAATAAACTAGAACTGGATGTTTTTAAGCCTTCAGAACATCAAAGATAAATATATGAATGTTTTTCACACTTTATGCGTAATTCTGACCCAACCAGACCCCGACCAAATAAAAAACATTGACTAATACTCCAGCAAATTAAAAAGAAAGGTGTCAGTTTTAAAAATGCTCATGGGAATTTATTTCTAGAATAAAATAAAAATCAAATGCATCAAAATAACAAAAATGTCTGAAAAGATCAGCTTAAAAGCATTATAGCTGAAACGATTAATCAAATTAATGGTGATTAAATGATTATAGAAATAACTGTCAACTAATTTAGCTACTGATTAATCGCCAAATGAAAAGGAGAAATTTAGAAAAAACTGAACAAAATTATAAACATTTACATTAAAGATGAAAAAATCCTTTATTTGTAAATATGTTCTATCAGAACTCCATAAGTGGCAGTTTTAGCTTCGCCTGATTCAAATTCTGTAAAAAAAAAAAAAAAATCTTAATTTGTTTATCTGAAAAAATTAACTGATTAGTTCTGCAATGTACTGAAGTTAAATCAAGCAGAAATGTTGATGTTTGAAATATTTTTCCTTTGCTACAAATGATCAAATGTTCACTAAAGTAATTCTGGTTTTATATTGTGGGCAATAAAATGTTTATTTTCTTATTTAAAAAATGACTTATTTGTGTCTTTAATACATTTCTAATATTGTGTGAAAAGAAAAATCTGCAAAAGTGTTGGGCGAGTTCAACTCCAAAAATCAATCATTAGTGTGAAATACATTTTTCTTGACCATTATTTAGTCTTTATCATTGTATTCATTGTTCTATTCAATTTTTTTACAATATTATTGCCATCTCATCTTCTTTTGAATACTTGTGTTAAAAAAACTAAGTTTGAAATAGGTTTACCAGCTAAAATCTAAAAATATTTTAACAGTTTAGTTTAAATAAGTTTCTGTGCATGCAGAAATGTATTTCTGTGTTTGATGAATGCAAAAAAAAAAAAAAAAAAAAAAAAAAGCAGAAATCTGCTGTGAGTTGTGTTTCTGCATGTTGTTCAGCAGCCGCAGACGTACCATCCTGCGAATGGCTCCACAGATGGCGTAGGTCTTGGACTGACCGTTGAAGCGGCCGGTCACTTTGTCGACCTGAAGGGAGAAAACCAAACAGAGGAACTCATTTTTACTCATATTTACCCTTTAGAGAGCGAAAAACGTCTCATTAAGTGGAAACAGAAAGGTTTCATATGCATGAAAGCGTTTAAAATAAGCAGAAGTGTATGACCTGGCCAGCTGACAGAGTCCAACAACAACAACAACATCTCTGTTTACAGCCGAACTCTGACACTGAAGCAAAAACAAAACCTATCAATCTGTTTCTGTTTCATGTTGGCAAAAGTCTGGTTGATGATCAACGTCCAGCGACAGGGACTCGACAGCAACGCAGGTTTTTCCTGGAGATTCTGCTGTTTAATGTTGAAACCAAATTTATGCAAATTACACCTAAAACTCCTTCATGCTCACCAGTTAAACATTCAATGGATGTTCGGATGTTTTTACTGCGCGGCTTTCCAGCTTGTAGTACCACTAAGTCACCACCAGAGGGAGGAAAGCAGCTCTAACTTCTAATCTCAACCCGTTTCTGGCTGATAATTCATGGGGAGAATCAAGTTTGTCCAAATCTGCCAAAGAAAACTAAATAAAAGGAATCGAGCGTCAGTTTGTCATGGTTTCAATAACTCAAATTTAAGACTTTTTAAGAGCATTATGAATGAAATGTGAGATTAACAAGAAATCTTGTTAGATTTTTACTTTAGTTTATTTACCATTCCTTTTAATCTTTTTCTTCACTAGCTAGCACATTTAAGGATATGCAGACACCCTACACAAAAAAGGTCTTTAACAATAAAAAAAGTTTAGTTTTTTTCTTGCTGTCTAGCTGCCAATATGCCGTTGGTAGCTAACTACTTTTTTTAGTCATGATACAGGTTTTAAATTTCATTTATAAAGGTTTTAAGGCCTTAAAAGTCCTAAACTTGAGTTGGTGAAACCTGCAGAAACCCTGTATTAGCTACTTGTTGCCAGTCAAAACTCAAAGATGTGTGTGCAACTCAAATTTTTGACTGGCAGAAAAGTCCAGCAAGAAAACAACTACAGAGAATATGCAAGGTTAAATAATGTCAAAACCTCCAGATGACGATATTTGAAATGATTTCTTTTTAAATTAATCACAAATCCATGCCGACTTCTGAGCCAAATAAAAGATATTAAATTTAAAATTTGTATGAATATTTTTGGCTTTCAAAATCTGGAAAGTAAAAATAACTATTGTAATTTTAAAAAACTAAAAACAGTGGTTTGCCTTGGACTGAAACTGGAGTTGAGATCCCTTTATAAACTGAAAGTTCAGTTTAATTTAGCGGAGCAGAGAAACCACCAGTACGGCACAAACAGGCCAGACGAACCGAAACGCTTTAATATTCTTCTAGGTGTCTGACTTTACCTCAGCGATGTTGATCTGGATGGAGGCGTGGTCCTTGGCGCCGATGATTCTGTTGCTCGCAGAGCTGCAACAACAACAGATTTAGTTGATCTGTCAGTGACAGAGCAGGAACTGTTATTGGAACTAAACAGGCGGCTGAATCCCAGAATGTTCTGGTAGAGAAGTTGCAATTTTTAGTTTTTTGTACATTTAAGTTATCCAAAAGTAACACTTTTGGGGAAAGTTTCCTCACAACGCCTCAAATTGTCGACCTTAGTTTTAAAAATTCAGACTTAGCTGGTGAGACTTAGATAATTTAGAATAACTGGCATACCAAAGGTGTACATAATTATTCCTACCCCTGACAGATTTACATTTAAGGTTCTCTATGGCTATTAAGTGTTAAACAGCTTGCCCTATGTAACAAGCTGTCCAGCAGGTAAAGCAGCAGAAGAAATGACGATGAGCTGCTGTTCAACAGCCAGCGAGTGACTCGGATCTGACCTCTCCTCTCTTTGCCGTCTTCCTATAAGCAAACGCAGCAGACCAACTAGGACTGCAGGGTTAGAAACAGATTAAATCTGTGGTATAAAATTCAATTTACAAGCATTGAACCAGAAACTCTTCTAAAAGAAACGTCATTTTAAATGTGAATCTGCCAGAGGTATAAGAATCATTTATGGCTTAAAGATAACTGAAACCTAATTATCTGTCTGTGAATGCAAAATAAACTACATCACATCGGAACACGCTCCGTTTAGATGATTTTAAACTGAAGGATGTTTCTATGGTTGTTCTCCAAAACTAGATCTCACAAAAATGCTTCATTTTCCTGAGGATTTAAATAAAAAAATGCTTTCAAATGTGAATTTAGCAATAAAGAAATAAAAATAAAAAACTCACCATTTGCGAGGGACGTACAGGTCCACAAATTCACCAGCGTCGTTCTGCATTTTGAAAGTTGTGCAGGTTGTCAACTACAAACCTGGAAAACAAACAAAAAACTTAAACAGAGAGCTCTATAGCCGCATGGTTTCAAGGAAATGTGATTTTAGAAAGCTGAAAAGCACAATGCAGAAATGCTGTGTTGGAATCAGGGACCAACACAGCAGCTAGCGGCTAACCCCGTTAGCATGAGGACAGCACGGCCGCATGTGGCTGCTTTACACACACGAACATCCTTTATTCACGCAACATAACAGCAGCTAGCGACAACAAATAACAACTAGAGAGTTTAATATAACATTAACTACAACAACTACCATAAAACACTGCCGTGATAAACTGAAAGCGAAGTTTTAAAACGTTTAGAAACCAGAGCCGAGGAGATACACACCGCTTACGACAAATGGCCGACTGGAAAAGGAAGAGCTGTAGTTCCGGAAGTGGAAAAAAAAAAATCCCTCAATGTTTTTATCGCCACCTGCTGGTTTTTAGCTGTAACAACAATCACAAACACCAAGTGCCTGGACAAAGTGCACAGAAATTTGTCTACATGTTTTCCTCATTAAAAAAACGATGCTTTAAACAATGTTCTGCAGAAAATACAACTTTACACAAACAGAACCAAAACACAAAACAAGGAAGACATAGTTTAAGAAAGTATCGGAGATTGCTTTTATTTTTCTGTTTTTATCTTTAACATTGAAAATAGCAGCAGAAAGCAGCTTAAAATATGTATATAGTGGCAGAATGAGAATAAAATGAGTTTTTTACTCCTAATAACTTAGGTTATTTCTTTGAAATAATCAAATTGAAGAAATCTATAGCCAGCATACCTTCTGAATTGCTTCCACATTTTGTTTGTTGCATACAGAAAAAAAAATTTCAATTAGAAATTAAATATTTGTTTGTCAGACAAATAATGCAAAAAACTATAAAAAATATTTTAAAAATACACTTTTATAATAAAAACAAAAACAACTGTCTGGACTAGTTTTTAATGTTCTGAAAATAATCCACAATTATTACACATTTCTTGTTTTTCTTGTTACACTTAAATGTTGTATATAATCAACCAGAATGTATAATTAGACAGAGACAACCATATTGAATTAAAAAAAAACCAAATTATGATTCCTTCATTAAGGGAAAACAGGCCTCATTCAAGGTCATAGTTTATCAATCAATCAATCAAATTTAATTTGTATAGCACATTTCAGAGCCAAGGCATTTCAAAGTGCTTAACATAATTAAAGAAAAAATAAAAACAGCATGTGACATTGAATAAACAGTAAGAAAGAGAGAGAGATTTTGAAAAAAGAAGAAAAAGATTAAAAAAGACAAAAACATACTTTTGTTACAGAATATAAGCTCCTCTCGTCGCCGGGCTCCTCCGTCCGTTTAACATGGGTATTATCCAGGCCCCGTCGCCTGACAAGACAAGGTCTCCAACCTTGCAGCACCAGGCTCTGTAGAAAGAGGGATTAAAGAAATTAATAAATAGATAAAAAGTAAAGATAAAAACATTAAAAACATCGAAGACATAAAAACATCAAAGACATCAAAACTCACACTCTAACCCTAATTTAGCCATAAGCAGCTCTAACCAGGTGGGTTTTAAGTTGAGATTTAAAGGCTCTCAGTGTTTCAGCTGTTTTACAGTTTTCTGGAAGTTTGTTCCAAATCTGTGGTGCATAGAAACTGAATGCTGCTTCTCCTCGTTTGGTTCTGGTTCTGGATGCAGAGCAGAACCAGAACCTGAACCTGAGGGGTCTAGACGGTTGGTACAGCAATAACAGATCTTTAAGGAATTGTGGTGCTAAACCGTTCAGTGATTTATAAACTAACAACAATATTTTAAAGTCTATCCTCTGAGCTACAGGGAGCCAGTGTAGGGACTTTAAAACTGGTGTTATGTCTCCATCTTCCTGGTTTTAGTGAGAACAGCAGCAGCAGCTTCTGGATCAGCTGCAGCTGTTTGATTGATTTCGCTGTTGCAATAATCAATGCGGCTAAAGATAAATGCATGGATGAGTTTCTCTAGATCGCGCTGAGACATCAGTCCTCTAATCCTGGAGATGTTCTTCAGGTGATAGAAGGCCGACTTTGTGACTGTCTTAATGTGGCTCTGAAGGTTCAGGTCAGAGTCCATCACTACTCCCAGGTTTCGGGCTGATCGCTGGTTTTCAGTTGCAATAACTGAAGCTGAGCACTGATTCTAGTTCGCTCCTCTTTAGGTCCAAAGATAATAACTTCAGTTTGTTTCTGTTCAGCTGGAGAAAGTTTTGGCCCATCCACACATTTATCTGTTGTAAGCATCTGTTCAGTGATTGGATGAGTTTATATGGCAAACAATAAGAAAAACACTGGAAAAATTGCCTTTATGGAAGAACTTCACAGCCAAATGTTTCCAGCAAAAAAGAAACTCAAAGCCTTGTCTCACAGTTACTGAAAACCAGTAAATATGATCTTTGTTTGAGATAAAAAACTGATGTTTCTGGAAGGTGTTTTTCCCCTCTAGTTTAACTTTAATATTATTGTATTTCACGTCCTTTTTGGTATGTTTACCAAAAACATCCCATATCATATGCATTTTTTTTTTACATTGATACTTTGTCTTTTAGTTGTTTATGTCCATTTTGGTATGGAGAATGTTAATGACGATTATGACGCCATACAAAAACTTGTATGATATCATACAAGTGCATCTTGGCAATCATGATAACCGAGCAGAGAGCAGACACTTTCTCCAGCCAGCTCTGCAAGAACGTTTGGATCTCTTTTTATGCTCCCTCGTATCTCCATTACACTCATGGAGAAATTCTGCGCGCGCACCGACCCATATGCTCGCTTTTACCATCTCAACTTTTGGAATGATTATGACGCCATAGTTTTAGTCTGGTTTGGTTGTTTTGGTCTGTTGTGAAGAACAGTCTGAATCAAAAAGCAAAGCTCAGTTTATCAGTCCATCTTTGTTTTGTCACTTATCTTTGGCAGTTATGAATCATGACAGATTCAAATTCTTGGGCAACACTGTTTCTATAAAAATAAACAATTATGTCATTTTTATTTTTACTTTTATCATCTGGATTGCAGACATTGAAGCTTTGCTGTTCAAATATGTTTCATTGAGGACAGTTTTCAGTTTCAGTGCTGCCTGGTTTTCATTTGAAGCTTCAGTGGTTGAATACTTCAAATTTTATTTTATAACATAGTCAAAAATGAAGGGGTGTCACATTCTGTGCCTCACCTGTCCATTTATGAAAACATTTCTGAGTTTCAATGCTTCTTGTTTTAGTCCTGTTATGGATCAAATCATTCCAATGATGCCTTAAAGGTCACAGATACTCATGTGGGAGGTATTACTGTTATGGGGCAGAAACTAAGCCATAATAAAACCACATCGACTACAGCTCTAACATCAATTATTCATTTTTTGTTTGTTTTTAAGACGAACCTGACATTGTGAGGTTCAATGCAAGAACATTACAAAGAGGGTTCCTGCATGGTATAAAGAATGCAAGAACCATAAATGTAATTCTTTATAAAAATAATAATGAAAAAGGTTTTGTCAACTTTGAATATATTTACATGTCAAAGTTTTTATGTAGTTATTTGGAAAAATTAATGTAAACCAGGTTTTATTTTACTTCCACTGTAATATAACGTTAAATAAATCAATGAAAAACAAGTTCATGGTCATAACATGACAAAAGGTGGAATATCACCACATTCAATGCAGAATAAATATACGTAACTTTTACAATTTTTAGAAAGTTTTTCAACTCCTTTTTCTGGTATTTGTTCTAGGAAATGGGAATAGTGTTTGGATATGAATTAAATTATGACAAACTCTTTTGATTTTGATTTTATTAAACGCAAGAAGAGCACTTTTTTCTAAATAAAATCTAACAAAGATATCAGGTCAAATTGTCAAACATTTTTATTTAAATTGTGAAAATAAATTGGGAGTAAAGATCAGAGGATTTTTTAAAGGGGCGGTTATCCCATAATGACTGGGTGGACAGTAATTTCAGGAAAAAATGCAAAATGATTATTATATAAATAAAATATATATATAAGATCAAAATGACTCTTTATACTAAATACGCTGTTGTTGACAATAAAACAATGCAAATCATTTTAGTGTCATTTAATTAATAATTACACAATATGGTGTGCAATAATTAAAGAAATATGATTTATGAAATTCATTATTGCACCAATAAGTGAGTAAATGTTTGGTCATTTCTAACAATAACTAAAATTTTTATTCTGTTACATTTTTATGACGACTGAATGATTCTGATGATGAAACCAAATTTCATCATCATTATAGCAAATTATAGTGATTCTGACCCATACTCAGTTATATTTATTTAAAACATGTATTTATTAGAAATAAAATAAAGGTTTTCAGTGTTATTTCTTCTTATTTTTTTATCTACATTGCTCAACATTATAAAAATAATCTGAGGTTTTACAGGATATTTTTCATATGATTTAATAAAAAATAAACTTTTTCCAACATTAACAAACATTGACCAAAATTTTCTGTTTAAATCACCAAATGATTTTCATCAAATTTTCAGAAAAATGGTAAAAGTTGTCGACATTGGTCATTATTTTGTTGTTTTATTAAACTATTTTATCTTATCCTAATTAAATTATCTTGTGTGATTATGTTGAAACATGCATCCTTTCAGAATGAGGCCATCAATGTGATTTACTGTGATATTTATCATATTAAAAATAAAAGAAAAAGTCAACACTTTCTGATAATTTTCATAGTTTATTGCTTTTTTCTTGAAAGACCGAGCAGTAACAACCTCAGAGACAAGCAAATAAAATATTCACTTTTCTGCAGAACACCAGAGAAGACATAATATAGAGAAATATTATCTACGTAAAAAGATGATATTCCAAAAATGAATATCTTATAAAACATTTTGTGAAATGTACCAAAATGCTACAAAAATACAGCAATATCTGATTATTTTATCACATGTGAAAACATGTAGATGCATCTCATGTCACTGACATGTGTTTCTATTTTAATGACGTTTTTCAATAAAAAATAACATTCAATTTTCTTAACTCAAATATTGTAAGTGGTGTACACATTAAAAAAAGAAATAAATAGATAAATAGTGAAGAGGTGATATTTCACTTTTTTTTGACACATGTGCATCCGACAGGCACCACCTTGGGACAGGCGCACCAGGAGAACTCGGTGCCTCTGCGAACCTTTTCAAAAACAAAAACCCTGATGTTGATGGGCTTAGCGACCAACGTGTCATCGCCGCAGGTGGTGCAGTTAGCCTCTTCAATGGGTGAGAGTTCAGATCCTGGCCTGGAGATGAATCAAAAACAAGGAACAGGTCCATGAATACAGAGAATCAGTCCAGGATGGCAAGCTGAGTCAGGGCAGCACATTTCAGAAAGACGGCAGTTCAAAGCGCTTTATCACAAAAACATCTTAATTAAAAAACAAGCGATAAACATTACATTTTATCAAATGCTGTCAACAAAATCATGAAGCAAATACACATAAAAATGTTCACTCGTCCTTCAATCCTGGAAATGTTCTTTAGGTGATAGAAGGCCGGATTTGTAACTGTGTTTATGTGTTTCTGAAGGTTCAGGCCTGATCTCTAGTTTCTATCTGTAGCAGCTGAAACTGTTTCTGTTCAGATGGAGAAAGTCATGGCGCCTTCATGCATTCAGTAAATCAATAAATCAATTGCTTATTGTGATTCTATCAATCAGTGTCATTGCTTTTAAATTGTTTTGTAATTTGTTTTAAACTTGTGCACGGTTTTAATTTGCTTTACTTTTGTGTAACAGGTTGTTGCAGATTTCTGCCCAGATCTCCCTCTTAAAATGAGATCTAGATCTCAATTACCTGGTTAAATAAAGGAAATAATAATAATAATAATAATAATAATAATAATAATAATAATAATAATAATAATAATAATAATAATAATAATAATAATAAAATATAATTTTTTATCACATAATAAATGAGCTCAATAATTTCCATTTGCATGATTTATTTATACCAAAAATTATAATAAAAATCTCCATTCTGGTGTTTTGGTCTCAACTAGCTTTTATTTTGAAGGGTAATTTTGTTGTTTTGTTTTTTTATGTTGGATATTTAAAATGTCTTCCAGTTCCAGTGTTAAATGTGTGTTAAAATTCAAAGTTTATTCATCTAACAGATGAATACAAAACAACAATATTATCGTTTATGGCAATAAAGTCTCGGCTTCATCGTATTGTGACATCAGTTCAGATCAGTTCCTGGATTTTTTCTCTTTCTCTAACTGTGAAATGTGTTTTTCTCATTTCATAGAAAAGTGTTTTCACCTTAGCTGAAGAGTCCAGGGTGAGATGGAAGTGTGCCACAGCTCAGATATGTGTTGGAAGCACGGTCCATTAAAATTCCCTGCAGGCTTGCAGTTTTCACCACAGACAGGATTGCTGTTGGCTGATCCCATCAGAACCAGAACCACCTGGAAGGAAAAATAAACATTCAGCGTCAAAAACTGCTGGAAACTCATCACTTATGAAGCAAAAAGAAGTTTGTTTTACAGGTGACAGCATGAAACAGTTAAAGCTGGGAGTTATGTTGACTTCAGTAACTTTCTTGAAAAAATATACTTCCAGTTGTACTTTTTACTTTTACTGGAGTAATTTTATGGAAAAGTATTTCTGCTCTTCCCTGAGTGAAATTTCTGCATCTTTTACAGGCTGAATGAAAAACAAACACGTTTTAACCAAAAATTCACCTGCAGATTTTATTAAAGTTTTATAAGTTTTTTATTGAAAAAAAAAAAAAGATTTGGAAATATATTTTGTTATTTTGTAATTATGCTCTTTATATGAATCACTTTGGTCTTTAAAATACCAAAATCTCCGTTTTACTTTATAATTTGGTCCAACTTATTCTGTAATTTTAGTGATTTCTTACACAGATACTTTCTTTGAGTAAAAATATGCTATTTTTACTTGATTACAATTTTTGCTCTACAAAAACTCAAAATCTTACCAATTATTTTTGCCTAAACAAAATTAACTGAAATGTAATTTTTTCAGCAGGAAATATGAGCTTGTTTTAAATCAATGTTTCATTAATATTGATGAAAAAAATAACTTGTTTCATTGGCAGATTGTTTCAATTACAGGAAGACATTTTCCTATGTTATAAGAGAAATAGAGCTAGTACTTTTTCATGAATATTAGATAGTTCTTGAGTTAAACAAGCTCGAAAGTCCCTCAGGTTGCAGTACTCACCAGGAAAGACGTGAGGATGGAAGCGGCAGCAGAAGCCATCATGTCAGTCTGTCAGTGTTGTTTTCAGGGAGAGGATGCTGGAGTGCCTCTCTACGCGCTGCAGCGAGCTTTTTATTCTGACAGCGGTGATGCAAGAGCCAAGGAAGTACCACGGGGGCGAACAATGGGAGGTGCCTGGGTTATTTTTATTACTATTGAGATGCGCTGGTGGATGTGATTGAATGTGTGTTTAATTTACAGCTTAAGAGGAAGAAAAAAAGGGGGGATTTCAGAAACCTGACATTGTGGATCAACTTTTCATGAAATGCACAAAACGTGATAGCAATCCATTCTCTAGTTTGAAATAATTTAATTAATATTAATAATACTACTGATGAACAAAACCTGTTTTATATGTGAAAATGTATTTTAAAAAAATCATAGAGTGTGAATTTTGGGTGCAGAGTACCACTACGTCCTCATACTTTTAATCAAGAAAAAGTAAAACAGCCGTTCAAGAAATTACTCCAGTAAGCGTGAAACAGTATTTGGTAAAAAGTCAACCAAAATATCAATAACTTAATATTTAAAAAATACATAATCAGATGGACCAACATGTAAAGTTAAGAGCAAATGTTGCTGTTTTAAGAACTAAAATGACAATAATTTATATAAGTAACAAAAAATAAAATAAAATCTGGCGAAAGAAAAAAAAAATCCAAATTAATTTATTTCAATAAAAAACTTATAAAATATTAAAAACTGAGTCTGGTGGATTTTTGGTTAAAACATGTTTGTTTTTCATCCAGTGGGCAGAAAATCCAGAAATTTACTCAACTAAAAGAAGAACGACGTCATAATAAATGACTAAAAATAATCCTGAGAGTACATTAAAAACGTAGCTACCGTGCGTGGTTCGTATTCTGTGTTCGCGTGGGTTGCAGAAAAATGGCGGCGGCTCTTCCATGGGTGTGTCAGAGGACACCGGGATACCACCGCACACGTCACGCAGAACCTGCCCAACTTCGTGTGAAATAGTTCGGGGAAGCCCACTCAGGATCAGACAGCGGAGAAATCCTGCCGCGACACGCCTCCTACCCACGCTGCCCGACTTTTCCTTTCTTTTTGGCCCTGGGTTATTATGACGCTTTCATTGAACTACAGGAATGTATCAAGTGACGTTTCAGAAACAGAGTAAAAAAATCAACCGTTTGTTTTTAAAGTTGGATTTTGTGCAACATGCTGTGCTAAACTTCTGTCAGCAATATTTTTATCTTTTCTTTTTTTAAATCAAACACAAATAAATCAGAATATTATTGAAAACGTGAATAACTCTTATTTTCATTCTGTTTTTATTTTATGTGGAAATATGTAGAAATGCTTATTTATTTCTTTTTTAGTATTGCTCTCTTTATTGGTACAATTTGTCTGTGTTGTACCGTAATTTTTCATATTTATCTTGTACCCTGAGAGATTACAGATAAAAACAAATCCTTATTTAAATAAATAAACTACAACAAAATTGTTTATTTCATAAAATCAGGTGAAAAAGTAAAAATCTGATCTCTTTATTACACACTAAGTGATGTTTTCTGCATTTTTTAGGTTTTAAATAAAACCATAAAATGTTTGCAAAAAAAGACAACAAAAACAAATGTTTACATTTTCTTCCATGGTATGTTAATATTTGTCAACAATATTATGAAATATTATAAAAGATCATTTCCAATCTAATGAGAAGAAAAACTGAATCTTGCAACACATTCAAAACCATAAAACTATTATTGTCTGCATTCAAAATGTTTTTAAACTCATTTTAGCCAGAATTAACATTTTTTAATTATTAACATGTTTGTTAATATTTGTCAAAATGCTATTTAAAAAAAACACATAATTTCCAATGTAATGATAATAAAAATTTAATCTTGCACCACATTCAAAACTTGTATGCTATTGTCAAAATGTCTGCATTTAAAAACTTAAAAAATATAATTTTAGCCAGAATTATGAAGAGCCATTGTGAAATTTCCAAAGAGCTACGTCTGCTGCATGCAGGCAGAGATATTCTCAAGGTTCATTACATCACATTGTAAAACACCAATAATTAGAAAATAACTTTCAGAAGCTGAATTTATATTTGAAATTCAACTAACAGCTTCCAGTAAAGTCGCTTGGTAGGAGTGTCTGTAATTATGCACCAGAGGCAGCATGAGTCAGGCGCTGCTGCTTTCGTCACTCCGTACGACTGCCTGCAAAAACAGGCCTGAACTCGCAAAGATTGGTAATGTAGCTATCGAGTTATTTTAAGCATTTGCTACACAGTAGATTTTATGAGAAAGTTGGCATTTGGCAGTTCATTGCTGAACTTTGGCATTTGCTTGAAATGATGAGCAAGTTTCTGTGTTGCAATGCAGCTTTTTTTATATCACATGAAACCAGCAGAAATTCTCAGGTAAGAGCTGATGACGAAAACCAGAAACATATTACAGCATCACCTTTAATGCCATGACACACATATTTTCTTAAGATCCTAAAATATTTATAGACTCAAGTGCCAAAAACAGACTCCAGATTATTATTATAAACTAATCTAAACTAATCTACTCATCAAATCCATTGATTAGGTCACTGTGTTCAAACTTTGTTTATTGTAGTTCCAAAATTTGAGATAATAATACAAAAAGTAAATTTAAACCAAGAATCTCAGAAATCGAGATTTCTAGAAATTTTTTTTGATTTTTNGAATTTTTTTGTTGTTTCAAAAGTTGACAGTTTTCAACATTTGAATCTCAGAAATTTCCCAATTTTTTGCTTTTGTGGAAAATTTCTGAGGTCAATCTAAAAAATTCTGTTTCTTGGTGGAAATTTACTGCTCTTTTTTATTGTATATGTATCTAAAAAGCACCTCATAAGCGCCACAGCAGATTTTGCACATTTGAACAGAAAATCATCTAGTTTTCCGTTTCTCTTGGACTCGATTGAACAAATTGATTTTGAGCAGCAGGACTTTGGTCACTTTCTTTCAAAACGTTTGCTACTTTTAGCCAAGTCTAATAACTTTTATAAAAGCTGATTCGGGTGCATCATTTCAGTAAAAGTCTCTGAATAAACAGGATTTTACCTTATTTTTAAATGACAAACACTTTGGGTTGTACTTTGCATTTTCCATTGCAAGAAAATTACAAATTAAAAGGCTCCATCTGCATCTATGAGCAATGTTTGTATTATTTTTGAATTGCAATTGCGGGCCGCAAAAAGTCAGGGGTGTACAAAGCCCACACTTTGTACACCCCTGGGTTAAGTGAATTACAGCAAATGTGACCAAACCCACCATTTTAGAAACAGCTGTCAGTAACTGTCTCTAACCGAACTTCTTAAGACTTTTCTTAAAAAGTCTTTTTAAGTCATAAGACTTTAATATTTAAGACTTAAAAAGTCTTAAGACTCTTCTACTTCATGCTGCCAGACATGTTCTATCGAAGTGATTTTTTTAATTCTGCAAGCATGAAATTAACTTCAGCTGTCCAAAAAAACTGGATAATAACATTTAAATCATAATTTAACGTTTCCACACAGGGTCAGGTTGGTTTGGATTGTTTTTTTTGAATAAATGTATTTTCTTGGCTTGTTGTTGTCTAATAGTAAGGTTTGTTTAATTAACTATTAATTAAACAAACCTTAATTTAAGTATCTCAAACAAAAAAAGCAGATGTAACCTTCAGTGAGTTTGACATGTGAAACCTTACAATTAAAATAGTTTCTACGGAGGCTGCATGTAAAGCAGGCCTGGGTGTAAAACCTAGGTGTAAAACCTTCAAATGATTCACGAATTCCTGGGGTAGACCTTTGTTAATTCATTAACACGATGCAATGCTGGACCTCAGAGAAAACAGGACTCCAAACACCAACCGGAGGATTTCCCATGCTGCCATTTTGTGACCTGAGTTCTGCAGAAACTGTGCGGCATGCAGATTAGGTTTCCCTCCACACTCATCCGCGTAAATGGAAAGCAGACCACAATGGCTTTGAATACCAAGTCCCATAGCGAGAGCAATGCTCAGGATATTTACAGACTCTAAATTACGCTGGAAAAGTGAACTGGCAAAAAAGCAGTTAAATAAAAATCCAGAAACATTCTGGAGCAGGTTAGTCACGTGGAATCCAAGATGATGCACATATGCTTTAATTTCAGGCTATAAACTGATGTATGCAGCCAAATTTACAAAAATAATCTAATATAGGCTTTAATTTTAAACATCTTTGTAATTTCATGTTTTATATCAGCTGTTTTGAACGCATTATCTACATTGTATTCAGTCACTTCTACAACAAATGGTTTGGAATCGGTTAGATCATCCTGCTGTGATTATTTGGAATCGGTTAAATCATCAGTTTCTGTGATTCTATCACAGAAACAGAAATGACTAATACTGATTTGTAGACTGTTCAAACTCCACTCTAATGCCCTTCAATTGCAGGAAAACTTAAGGCAACACTGCTTGAAATACGCAACTCTGCTGGGTTGCTGCTGGTTTACTGTTGAACAAAAGTTTCAGGAAACCTCCTACTCAGATGAGACATCAGGATCAAAACTGCCCTGACATGTTGCGAGGAAGTGCTGGTACAATTAGAGTTTCAAGGGATTTGAGAGAATATGATGGAAGCTTGATTATATACTTTTGTTACTAATCAATATTATTTTTGTTATATTAAAAAAATTAGAGCAGAAAAAAAGACATTTATTCCTGTCAAAACTGACATGCAACACCTGGAGGCTTTTCTAGGAAGCTCTTCATTGCTGTGGTTCGGTTTGACAGTTTGGCAAGTTTACTTTGCAAAAGTGTAAAAAAAACTTGTTTGATTGTGTTAATTAATTTATAGCATTCTCCAAAACTAACCATAATGCGTACGGTTGCTTATCAATATTTAAAATTTTGAATAATCTCGAGAATTATCAATCATTTTACAGGAGAGACACTAAGGTCTCATTGTGTTA
>NW_015114653.1:0-61207 GCF_001443285.1 Poecilia latipinna
GGGCACAGAGCAATAATAACCTTCATTCTCAATATAAAGCTCTTTGTGAAATCTTTGCTTAGTCTCTTGAACCTCAGTGTGTTCATTAAAGAAAGCTGCAGAGTTTTTTTTTGTTTGTTTGTTTTCGTCCTGCAACAATTTTTTAAGCATATCGTCAATTCAGCATTCATTATGGATCCTCTCAGCTCAATGAATGAGTTTAATTCAAGACCTTTTTTTTCATTTTGCTTCCCCAAAGCTGCAAAAACACTAGTCAGTTATATGTTGCAACATCTGAGTGGATGGTCACCGTTAAATAAAGAAACTTTGAGGGATGTTTACTTATCATGGCAACAATATTCAGTGCAATGATTTTATGTTTTTCCCCTCTATGGTTAATTAGAGCATAGCAAATTGTATCAAGTGCATTTCATGACACAAGCGTCGCTGTGAATACTGATGAGAGAAAACAGGAGATGCTCCGTCTCCACGTTCACAAACAGCAGCTAGGTATCTGCATTTCCAGGAAAATCAGCAAGTCAGTCAATAGGGCTGGGCTTTCACTCTTTATGTTCATTTTAGGGATTTTCTTCAATTCCAATATTTATGAATTTAGCCATTATGTTTTTTCTTGGACATAGCTTTTTTGATTAATACATTTGTATTTGCATAAGAAAAACACAGCTAGTAGGACTATTTTTCCTACGTTAATATTTAAGAAAATTTGATACTTAGACTCAAGTTGATGCTTAATTAATACAGCTGGTAAAATAAGAATTAAACATGTTAATATTTTTTACAGTACATATGTCTACATTGACATGAAAGCCACCAGATGTTGGTAATAACCAAAGAAATCTAAACAAATTAGCCATTAATTACTTTAATGAAGTGCAGCTATCAAAGGTTTATCATTACTAAACTACTATAGAGTTTTATTAAGCTGGACTCTTTGGCACACATCATTTTTTTGTACATCACATCAGAAACATCATGCCAAAGGCTGAGAGTGCAGGTGGGAACATCAGCCTGGGCTGATTTACAGCATATGGTGCTGCAGGACTGAAGGAGTGAAATGTATCAGACATCGTTGGTAATAATCTGGAGATAAAATCTTCTCCCAAGAAAGACAAAAGTCCTACACACACAGGCTGGGAAACTCTTAATTGGTTTCAGTAACAGAAGGTAAAACTGATAGGATCACCTGACTTGTATCCAATTTACAATCTATGGAGAAAACTGAAGATCAAAGCATGTAATAGAAAACTTAAGATTTGAAGGCAGTTTCCATGGAAAGGGTCAAAATCACACCTGAGCAAAATGTGAGAAGTTTCTCTAAATAAGAGAAATCAGCTCCAAACAAATGCTTTCTTTTCACAAAGGTATTTCAGAATTTCTGTTTCTGTGTTCAATGCTTTTCTTCCTGTATAATTATTTTTACTTTCATTTGTGGGTTCAGTTTTTATTTTTTTATTTTTTTATTTTTTCTTGGGTTGTTGCCAACATCTAGTGAGTTTTATGTCAACAGTTCCATCAGTAATATTTAAGTTGACAAAATCACTGATGTGTTCAAAAGCCACAACATGGAGACTCATTTAAAATAATTTGTGTATTAAGTAGAAAAAAACACCACTTATAGAAGCACCAGATGTTCAAACTGTCTTAATTTTAATTAACCAAATGTTGAATTTGTCTTTATTATCAAACCGGCAACATTTTTCAGCACCATAACCAACAGGGCCTGTTGAAACAAGGACAAAATAATTCAGAAAGGTGGCAGACAATTATAAATTGTCACAGGTGCAGCTGCTTAAGTATAATTATATATGTGTGTGTGTGTGTGTGTGTGTGTGTGTGTGTGTGCGTGTGTGTGTGTTTAACATAGCTATGTGAATTCCATCAGTCTGTATGTTTAAATTATCCTTTTGAATGAGTATCGCCTGTGTTCCTCCCAATAAGACACTTGCTGTATTTAAACCTTTCATCAAGTCTTAAGTTGCTCAGTTTTGACATGAAGATGTTGAGTTAATGACTGAATTTACTGATTTTTAGTTGACAGAATATCTAATAAACGCCTCAGGAATGTAACATATAACTCCAGGTAGTGATTTTCTTTGAATGGATTTCCGCTGAGCTGATGGTTTTCAGCATCTTGGCATACATAGGTTGTTTTTCTATTAGGACACTGAAAGGAAGCTGTTAATCATAACGGAAATGAAGGCTGCTTAATGGCTGAGCATTAAGAACTGAAGCATAGATGTGATCTGTACATGCTTGAGGCAATAAGTATTTTGGGTACAATACAAAGAAAAGATTAATAATAGAAACTGCTGCTGCAAAAACAAAACAACAAAAAAACTTTATCATTTCCAAAGCAGGCGTGAGCAGTTTAAATGTCGCCTTTAAACTTTTTGATCTTTGGGTATTTTTGAAAATCACTTGTGGCCTGAAGACAGTCCTAACGCCATTCAACTTATTAATTCCATTAGCCTCGTTGTTTAATCACACTGGATCTTAATGAAGCTCATGGAAACAATAAACATATTTTTGTGATCGGATTTTGGTGAAATCCTTCCTCCTTATTTGCGTCGCGCATTACCTGTATTCACACAAAGCTCATTCAAACTGTTCCAACTCTGGTCTCCAGTTAAACCATCTGTTCTGTTTATGTGTAAGCTTTAAACCTAAAACAGTGGGATATTACCAGGCCATGTACACTCAAAATACTGTTAACTTCTTTTTATTGCTGGGTAAATGTTGGGTAAATGTCAGCGATTGGGAGAAACCTGGGTTGGTTGTAACCAATCAGTGTGTGTGGATGTTCAACTGGGTGTTTTTGTATATATCTGTTTGTTCCCTCCCATTGTTTCTAAATGCTTTTTATGCCTCTTTTAATCAAATATAGTGAAAATGCATTTTTTTAAATTTGTCCTCACAAGTGAAATTTAAAATCTGCTTAGTGCTGAATTGCTAAAAGTGTTAGATTTTAAACTAGAGATGGTTAAATGTCTTATTGAAGACAAATAATTGGCTCTTAGTGCTTATCCACAAGCTGTGAATAACCAGATGCCATGCTTAGTATTTTCTTCCAATCTTCACTTTGTGCACAACAGAGAAAAAAAATAATCCAATTGGCTGAACAGGGCAGCAGCAAACAGGTAAAAGACACGACAGACAGGTGTACTTTTTGCCTTGTGCCTCCCTCCAGGTCATGCTGCCCCAGGTGGACAGCCATACTGCTCATCCTAAAAACTGCCTCTGACCTGCGGGGCACAGGCAGCATTTTTTTTCTTATAAAAAAAATGCCTTTGAGGAAAGCAGCTGACTATGAAAATGAATTGTGCAATACAAGCTACACCTTGAATCCAAGCAAAGCTTCTCCTGAGTGCTAATCGTACAAACCTTCCCTTTGAAATAATTTCCCAACAGTCCAACAGAGCCAGATGGCGAAGTACCTTTCTCCAGAAAGTCTCTGATTTAACTCAACAGCATCACAGATGTCACACTGTCTTCTTTCTTGCTGCACATATGGCTGTTTTTCCTGAAAACCGACTGGCACGACAGACACATAACAGGAAAACAGAACATATTTCCTCAAATCCTGGAGTTAGTAGATAACGATACCTACTTTACTGCGTTCAGAGGCTGCCTTGGCTCCCTCGAGGACAAACTTTTAATGCCCTTTACAGGTTTATTAAGTCCCCTGTAATGGACTTGGTGTGACTTCTGCAGCAGATACAGTATGAGGTGAACACAAGGGCAAACATAGAGCCTGTTTCACCATTACTCTGCGCTTTATAGCTTTCAGCTGTAATTAGTCTTCAGGGATTTTTCTTTTATACAGCCCCTATTAAAACAGAGACACATTTGCTCTATAATGTCCAATATGAAGATATGATAAAGCTATATCAAGTACAAATTAATCGATTTTTTTTTTTTTTTTTATTGAAGAAAAGAATAGACGTATTTATTCTGGTGGGATTTGGTTGAATTGGCTCATTTTTCCTGCTGGTTAGTTCTCCAGAGTGTGGATGAGAGGTACAGTAATTGTTGTCTCAGTGACTCCCACAGCGGCTTGGGCTGGAACATAATGCAGAGCTAATTGATTGGAACTTGTCCCAACTGATTCAGGATACTGGAGCCAGAGTGAATAGCCAGATAAGTCACAGCTGCACCAAAGGGTTCCACCTGACGTGCTGACCGAACGACATTTTCTTTGTAATTTCACTGCGGTACTGCGAGCTTTTACCCTGAAAAGCCCCAAAAATCTGCTTGCGGAGTAAAACGAGGGAACAAAGGTCAGCAATGGGGGAGCAAATGACTCACTTCCTCACTTACAATTTCGTCTCCCGAACCATCCATGTGATTAACCTCACCCAGATGCTGTAAATCAACCTGGCAAGCATTCCATAAAAACAGAAGAGAGCATTTAGCCTCTGCACAACTCATGTCCTGGTGAGCGCTGCATCATTTTCCCAGAGGACACACCGGCTTTGTGGCCAGTCGGGGACATTTGCACTCAACATTAATGTGTTTGCCAGATTGGAGAGCTTGTTTGCTCAGCTGCTTTTTTCTTTTTTTATTCTTTATTTTTCCCATGAAATTGGCAAATGTGTGAGACAAATTTATCACTATACTGCTACACAGATGACAAATCTGTTATCTGCTGGCAGTTGGCTGCTAAACACATTTAGCCATAGTGTGTATAAAACCACTGAAAGACACACAGACTGTCTAAAATCACTTCTCCTGCTTGGTTTGCTTTCATGCCTTCAGCTTAGTGATTTAGCTGAAGAAAAACAGGAAATCTGACACTGATCTGAAAACTTCTGAACCAATAAAAGTGTTCTGTGAAGATTTCTGAGGTTCTACATACTATAGTTGTCAATAAAACAAGCACCAATGGCGGTTTCACGTAGTAATTACTCAGATACATTGGAAGCAAATGCACACAATACAATTGATTTTTGTGTTTAAATAATAAGCATAAAAAATTGGATGTTAGTTTATGGTATGGGAAATTTAATAACTTATGTTTTATCACCAAATGCTTACATAAAGCGTTCTGTGCTGCATTCTGATTTACTGTTTTCATTTTTCTCCTTTCTTGATGTGATGTTTTTTCCCTTTACTGTTTTGCTCTAAAGTATTTTCCAGAGCTATTATCAATGGATTTATAACCATGAGTTTCGAGGAATGAAGTGGTAAAGGGAGTAATGTAAGAAATGATCTTTTATTTGAAAGCAAAGCAACTTTGAATTAAAGAAATAAAACCTGGAAGGAAGTGGGGATGTGGAGGGACAAAATTAAATCAGGGATGAAAGAAAACCAAACTCCACAGTCACACCTCCCACCCCACCACAAGCCAGATCAAAAACACTCAATATTCCTTACAATTAAAAACACTTCATTCTAAAAATCACTTTAGTTCACTTCACACAGCACCAGGTGAATCAAGCACCATGCACCACACATGCTGCTGAAAGACCGAGTGGCAGTAAATCCAGCTCCTCTCCCAGCTTTATTCTTTGCTCTTCAAGGCCAGAATGGGATCTGGTTTCCCCTCCTGGCTGCAGAATCTAACAAAAGAAACTAAGAGGTAAAGAAATCACTGACATGCAGTCACTGCTGCATGTAGCAACACTCACAACTGCAAATTTCAGTAGTTTAAACATCAAATACACCTTCATAGGCATTAATAACCACAATGGGAGCCATTTTTACACCCCATAGCACAGAAGCTAACATCAATTGTTTTCCTTAGTCCCACTTTTGGATTCAGCCAATCCGCACCAACCAAAATAAATGCTACTCCTGGATTGGCTGCTTGGCAAACACCAGTCAAAGCCTGTCAAATAAATTCATTTCCTCCAGGATCCAAAATGTTGAATGTAGCTGCAAGAAATTAATTAACAATTAAAATAGATAATTTTGGGATCACTTTGATAATTAATACCTCAGAATTTGAAGCAGTTTGGCCTGCATGGCTCTCTCTCTCATAAATTATGTTTAGGTAAATACCTTATTGTCCTGTTGAGACTGTTAGCTCTCATTAAGATCGTTCTAAATAAAAGTCAGCTATAGTCGGTCATGTTGGATACAGACAGAAGATTTTTATTCGCCATGCAACAATGTACTTTTCAGTTATTTGTAATGCTAAAGCTCTTAAACTGAACCAAAGTTACCCCTTTTCTGCTCCAACACATCCGATCCAAATCAGTGAATTACCCTCATCAACTTACTGTCAAGTTAAATAAAAGCCTCGTTGTGATGCATTCATTATTTAAATAAGATGTTTTAAAGATCCACATTATTTTCACATATTAAAAGCCATTTTTTCAGCTGGAGTGTGTGGTCTCTTGTGACCATTCTGCTTTTTGTCTGTTTTGTGTATTTTGTCTTACATTTTGGGGGAAACGTGGTCTCAGCAGCGCTGAGGTTTCCCTAAGAATGAGTTATTATTCTCATCAATCACCCCCACTAAGGACTTTGCTTACATTTGTTTGTTTTCCTGCCAAAACCAGATGCAACTTCATGGCTACGGCTTGTCATGCTAACAGTAGGAGTTGATAATATGAATCAAACTTGTTCCGTGCTGCTACTTCAACATTTTGATAAATAAGCTCCCAGTTTTCTCTTCTACAACAGGAAAAATAATCCAAATTATTGCTGTTAATTTTTTGCTGTAATTTTACAAACAGCACTTTGTTAAACAAATTCAATGTATGTATTTTTTTTTACTATTTTTTTAGGTTTTCAAAATAAATAACCAAGGAATCATTGTGATAATAGCATAAAGTAACTAAAATGCTGTAAATATAGAGTGCTACTAGCGCATGTACACTATGAGGGTATAAATAATTAGAACCACTGACATCTGAATGTTCAGCTTTACGATATGAATATTGAATGAAAAGATGCAATTTCCTTCTTCAAATAGACATGGGCCACCGAGGTACAAAACATACAAACTGTTTTTTTCTTCTGTAGATCCTTGAGAAAGCTCTAGCTGCTGCGTCTTCTTCACAAACTCACATCAGCAGCCTCTAATGTGATCTCAGCTCTCCTGGGAAACACTTCCCGGCATCTGGATATTATAAAAGTTTTAATTATTTATCAAATTTAGTCGGCAAGACACATCCACGATTCAATGACCTGTCACAGCACAGATTGAGATAATTCTATTCGCTTGGCAAATTCAGTTTGTGTTGGACACGTTTTGTTTTGAAGGGTCACACCTGGACAAAGCAAAGAGAGAATTAACACCAACATTCAGCTGAGACCTGCCAGAAAACAGAGATATCAGACAAAGTTCTCTACAAGTACCGGTTCTCGACTCACATCCCTGTTCTTACGATCCCAGCGTAACTCTCCTCCTCCAGACGTCTCCAGATCCAGCTGCTCTGTTCATCATTGTAAATAAATCCTTTTTACCTTTTACTACCTGTGTTCGAAGTGTAATTCTGCATACGTATCAGGAAAATGACTTCAAACTTGATCAGAATGCCAACTTTGCTGCTCTTGAGCCACTCTTGAACAAAATCACAGTTAGGATGGTCTTCTCAGGCTTGCAGGCTTCCCTGCGTCCTCCATACATAACAATGGTCATTATAGCTAAGCACTTCCACTTCAGGTTCATCACATCACAAGAAATGTCTCCAAAAATTTGCTTCCAAGTACATTTTCAAACTTTTATATGACTTTCCTGTTGCTTTCAAGGTAATGAGCGGCTTATCGGCTGTTTCACTGTAGACAATAATTGCTCATCAGCTTCAGCCAGCGTCTTCACAAAGTGTTTTTTATTTTTGTTCTGAGGTCGATATCCACATTTTGCACCTAAACCTACATTGTTCCTGAACTCTACAATGGCTGAACATTTCTGTGCTGTTCATACATGCATGCATTTATTTGGAAAGATGAACTCAGCACCTCCAGGCATCTGGAAATTGTATCCAAGGATCAACGAGACGTCCTGAAATATCAAATTTTCATTTTTTACACTGTGTTACAAAACGAAGCAATGTGCACAAGGTATTACTTCCAATACTTTCACCCACCACAGGCTTTCAAAGTAAAGATACCTTTACCTTTGAATCCAAAATCATTCATCAATCAAACTTATTAGCTATCATAGATTATCCCACCGCTGAGACAAATATCTCATATGTAGGATAGAAATCAACAAGAGGGACTAAGACACCTCTGTGTCCCAGAAAATATGCAGATTTTTTGAAAAATATGTAAATTTTCTAGGACGTGAACAAGTTGTCTTTGTTGAGCCTCTCTTTGAAGTTTACTAAATTATCCCACGTGGTACTTACTGGATCTGTTACTTGGGTAATCCAGAGGGGGGAGAGATAGATTAATCTGATGGAGACTGAGCAGCGCAAAGTAGAGCAAGGCCTTTTTCTGGGAGATCAAAGGTTTTAGTGCTACTTAACGAAGGTGCTGTAGGTGTGTTTTTCTCCACATGTTAAAGACAAAGAGGGTAGGTGAATAATGTCCTTGTCACTATCCGAAGGTCTCATTTGAATCAAGGTTTGGTGTGTGGGAGAGACACAGAACAGAATTCAGCAGTATGAATATAAGAGCAAAGCAAAATGCACCTTGGAGCATGTTTGTTTACAGCTTCCAGAGGTGAAAAAAACATCTTTTCATCATATAAATATGCTTTATATATATATATTATAATAAAAACTGTAAAATCTTTTTACCATCAGAGCTTTTATCAATATGCCTAGCTTTAAGCTAAACCCATCGTCGTGGATTAGAGATGACATCATTCGCTTAAAAATGAAAGTCTTCCCAAAGGAATCCTTATCACTTAATAAAAGATCAATCAAGTATTTATTAGACAAGCACACTGCTCACAAGAGTCGAACGTGCTCGTCAGTTTGAACTCGTGTAGCAGTTTAACCATAAATGATTGTGTGTGCTTCGCTAACTCTTCACCACAAGTCTTTAACAATTCAGGACTGCGTCTATTTAAAGCCAAGAAAGAAAGACAGAAACGCTCCCCTCCGGAGGTGCATCAAGCGCTAATGTGCAATGAGTGATTTTGCGTGTTCTGCGGTTGGATTGTAATTCGGGGTTTTGAAAGAGCTCTGAGCAGGAAAACCCGATTAGGATGCCAAGGAGGGCATGTAATCAGATTCTGTCACGACGTAATGAAGTGACAGAGGAGCAGATTTCAATCAGGACTGTCCTGGGAAGCACAACGTGGTTAGAAAAAAACATACTGTTGATTTGCTTTTATACTTTCTAAGACACTATTAATGTGTATTTTTAAAGCAGGGAACATGTTAATATTGTGGGCTGCACAACGGCAGCAACAAGGCCCTGGGTTTGAACTCTTCATGGAGTTTGGATGTTCTCTCAGAATACTTTGATTTCTTCCCGCAGCAAAGAAGCATGACTGTTTGGTCAGTTGCATACTCTAAATTGTCCATATCTGTTACAAGATGGATACACTCTGCTATGAGAGTGTCCACCAGTCCATCTTCTTGCTCAGAGATGGACTGGTGACCCGCCTCCTGCCCTTTAACAGCTGGACTTGGGTTGAAAAATATTCAAACAGCTGCCGAGAAGTGCAGCGTCAGAATGCGTGTGAAGCAAGCGACACAGAAAGACATCAACACTGTGCAACGGTCGTTCTGCCAGGAGGATGCGGCGTGGATGTGAGCAGAAGCCAGATGAATCCACTGGGTCTGTGTCATATTAGCCCCTCAGCTAATATGACGTTGACTGTCCAGTCCTGTGCTAGGCTTAAATGAATGCATATGTTGCTGAGTCCAGCCTGTCTGATTCTTACTGGAGGCACAGGAGAACTAGAAATTTAGAGATTAAAACAATAATAATATTAATTATTATTAACAATTTCATATCTGTATGTTTGGAAAGAAAATAATTTAATTGTTCTGAAACGACAGAGTTTCTTGTATGTTCAGGCTCTTATAAAAACAGAACTTCCTGAGTTTCAGCCTGTCCTTAACGAATTTACTGGGTTATTTTCAATTTTTGGTCCTCATCTGCTTTATTTTTTACTTTTTGACAGACGGTCTCTCATTTTCCTGAAGCACTTTTAATTTCTGCAGTGTTTTCTGACTACACAGAAATCCTCTTCCTCGTCATTATCAAGAAGTGTTATGATCAATATGATTTAGTTTGATTTATGTTTCTGTCTTGATCATTTCCTTATGGATTTTTCTTATTTTGCCATTTTAGTTTATCTTAGCTGTAAGTTCTTTCACTCCCATTGTTTGTATTTTAGCTTTTGTTTCTTTAGATTTGTCTTCCTTTTGTTTCCTGTTTATATTAACTTGAGAGTTTCTTTACGAGTCTTTGTGCATGTGTACCTTTAAGGTCCCTGGTACCTTGTCAGATTCTCTCTGGTGTTTCATACCACTGGTCTTTTTTCCATTTTTCTTTATCAATCCTTCGATCATGAGATCATGAGGTCCCTTTTTTGTTGTTGTTGTTGTTTTTACCATTTTTTGGACTCATTTCTGGCTGAACTCTTTGACACCCAGACCTGGGCACATGAACAGTTGTTGTGATTGTCTTTAACATATAGACCATTTCCATACTGTGGAACAGTTGGTTTCATATTCTTTTCAGTATTTTTTTTAAACCCCATATTTTACTCATAAGCTGCTGCAGTCTTGTGGCCTTTTTCAGTTAATGTGAGCAAATTCAGCATTTGTGCAATGCTGGTTTAATTAAAACCAGCATAAACTACATTCCAAGTACTAAAAGTACATAAAAAAAAACATCACATGATGTTTTTCTTGCAAAAACATTATTGTAGATTCTTATTTTTAGTGATACTGTTTAGTTTATGGACTAAAGAAGTAACCATTGTATTGCAAAGGAAAAACTTTATGTAGGAAACAATAAAAGGAACTGAGACTGGAGTTCTATCAAGTGTTGTGAAGATAAAAAGAAATATATAAAAACATCTCTGAAAAAAGCCATTTTCAGACTTTTTCTATAGTTACCAATATAAATGATTCCTCTCAACAGTCTGCAGTTCTCGGTAAAAGGACGTCACTGCAATAAAAAGCTTTCGAGCTGATGTATTGAGTGATTCTTAGAGAAAGCAAAGAAAGAAAACGATTGAGATTCTGCAGGGGAGAGGAGAGCCAAGCACTGTTTACCGCGTGTTGCCCACGGTGAGCCCTGTGGGCGCAACACACGGATGACACTGAGAATAAATGATTCCTTCTTGTGATCAAAAGACAATCTTTCAAAATCTGTTTCACTCGCTCCTCATTTGGACGTTTTGTGCTGAATAAAACATTGAGCTGTTTAGGAACATTTCAGCTTCAAGAGGATCTTTTCAGAGCATTTGGATGCTATTTTTGCCCTTTGTAAGTGTGATTTTTTTTTTTACTCCTTTTTATGTGTATAAACAGCAGAAGTGCAGTTGCAGTACAAATACCCCCTATTTAGTGAGGATCCAAACCTTCAACTTCATTTGTTTAATCACTTCTCCAACACCTTTCAGGTGATATAAGCAGCACCCACAGGTAGATGCATTCATCGCTGCTTCAAACCTGTAAATGACTGAATCTGGGCCAAGAGGTTAAAACGCAGCTCATCCTAGATGAGGTCTCAATTCACGGGAAAATGTAGCTCACAAACCTAATGGCGTTGTAGAGAAACGCCTTTTTTATTTTTCCGTGCTCATTGACTATGTATGAGCATCTGGTCAACGTGGATGTGTTATCTGATCACAGTGCTCCCCCCCTGAGAGATGCCTGATGTGTTTCCCTGTGCACAAGATAAACAAGCAGAACTCGCAGAGCGCAGAGTCACGCTCCACACCCACATCTACCCCTACGGTGGAGGCAAGCGCAACTCCAGACTGAAGTGAAAGTAAATGCAGGCTGTTTGTAAAGCGTGAAACAATGAGGAAAGTACTGGAGGATTTCAGCTGATCACGGATGAAACCTGTGAAGATATTTCTTTAAACGATAAAGATTGTTCTCTGTTAGAGGTCAACACATGTGCTGGAGGAACAATGAGATGTGTCTTTTTATTTGTAGGTGACAAGAACAGGAAAAAGGCTTGTTCCAGTGCGGACTTTCGTACTTCACGGGAACTCCAGTGCAGTCTTCAGGTCTCTCACTGCAGAATTTCAGTGTCGGATCCACCATCACTTCAACTTTCTAACCGACGACACAATAGCTGTCAGACGCCACACAATAAGAAGTTCTGCCAAGAAAATGTGTCGAGATGGATGGAAAGAGAGAATCTCATTTTGTTCTTGCAGCTGGGGGAGAGAGAGAATTGATTATTCTTACATTCATTCATGTACAGAACTCAGAAGTATGATTTCTGTTAAAAAAAGACGTTTTCTAATCTCAGAGGTTCGTATCAGGGCTCCTGAGGCCTTAAAGCTGTTCTACATCACTGAAAGTCATACAGCAAAGGAAATGTGAGATTGTCACTGTATTTAGATACACATTTGAAGTCTGGGTAGATTTTTATGTGTCTAAGATGTACTAAATTGAATCAGTGATCAGCTGATACTTCCATCTGAAACCGATCTTATCCAACGATCTTATCTACATTTAGATCATCAAAGGTCTAAAAATCGACCACAGTCCTCTTTTGCTCTGCTGTGAGAGAGATTTGGCCCACCGTGTCATGTCTGCATGTTTGCGGTTAACGATCATCACCCCACTGTTGCCAACTCAGTGCCTTTCTTGCTACATTTAGCAACATTTCAGACAAAAAAAATCGGCAGGTCAGGCATCTGCAGTCGTCCAGAAAACTGCAATCAGTGCACCTGTCAATAACTTTTTAATATTTTTTTAAAAGTTTAAAATTTCAGTCAAACATAACACCTAATTATTTGAATTCAGAGACCTTGTTTAGCTTCTGTCCTACTTTCAAGGTATTCTGTCAAAAACATAATAAAGAAATTTTGCTCAGTTGTCGAATATCTGGTCTAACATGTAAGCATAACTGTACTGTTTTAAAATAATACATACAAAACTGGGCGAAAAGCACTTTAATACTTTTCTTTTGGAAGAGCCCAAGTTTCTTCCTGGCTGCACACGTTTGTTTGCAGTTTAACGCTGACACGGCTTGTTCCGATGTCTTCCCCCACATGACAACTGCCATCCTGTTTACTGCCACAACCCGCCAGATGCCACTCATACATTTACTCTTGGATAAACAACCTATTTGCATACAATTTTACGGTGCAAACGATTGAGTATAAAGTGGTGCTGCGTAGTCGCAGTAATGAAATTAATGTGGCAGAGAAACATTATGTTGTGACATAAAAATGTGCTGTATGAAGTAAACCCCATAAACCACGAGCTCCTCGCAGCTCAACTCAAGGGCAGCCCCTATATGAGGCTGTCTAGCCTGTTTATATTGAATATTGAAAATGCTCTAGAAATATCAGGGAGTAGAAGGTTCATTTAATGTTTGTCATTCTGATTATGCACATAGTTATTAATATACAAAGAACCAGTTCATTTTTAGTCTGTATCCAGATGTTTTTGTTATTAAACCACTATTTCTGACACGGGCAATATGGCTCCTCACCCAGGGTGTCTCAGTTAAATTTGCCTTGAGGGTATGGTTATGATAAGAATTCCCACTTTGAAACTGCATTTTAAGAGACATTTTCTTTAATTCTGAGTTTAAAAAAAATAAAAAATAAATTAACTACGACCTTATCAAGCTATAAACTGACCTTTGATTCATTAACCCTTTCATGCATAGTGGTCACTGCAGTGGACAGCTATCTAAAAGCCATTTTCTTGTGCTTCTTGTGGATTTTTATGTTATAAATGCACACAGACCACTGAAGTTGACACTAATGCATCATAAAAAATACTATCAACTACTGGCCATCAGCTGCAAATGCAAGAAATTATTTTTGTTAAATCCAATATGGCCGACAGACAAAAAAAGCCTGCCAACCTACCCGGTCCCTCCTTCTACTGTAGACGAGTCTAGCAGGTAAAAAAATATTGTGACATCAGATAACCTCTAAAGAACAATACTACTGATGTATTTTTCAAATAACTTTGTATTTGGAGAAAATTACAATTGATCGCCTAAAAACAAAAATAAGTAATTTTTTTTCCTACCAATTTTTATGCCTTAAGAAAATAAAAAAATAAAAAAAATGGAAAAAAAAATCCTGATTCAAAGGATCATAATTCATGCATGAAAGGGTTAAGAAATATAAATTTGTGGCCCTTGAATACTTATATTTGAGTACCTTTACTCTCTAATGATACTTTAAACTTGTGGAATATTTCTAAACGGTTAAATAATTACAGTTCTTGTCACATTCTCAGTAGCAGAATGGAGGATTCGCCCAGGGCGACACTGTTGCATGAACCGTCTCTGTTCAGACACGTTCACTTTAACTGTTGTTTTTCTGTTTAACTGCACAGTTTAAATGCTGCCTAGTCTTCATGCATGCAACACAGTTTAATCCAAAAATGCATTTTGAACACATATTAAATCTTTAACTCCATCATTATGTGCTATTATTTTAAGTGAGAAATGATCTGTGATTTATTCTTCCCACATCATTTATCTGAGTCACTTTTAAACTTAAGCTGGATGGAGGTCATTTTGTACTGTCAACAAGTTGCATAATCAATTTATTTTTTCAGCTATTCTCTGCTGTATGACTAATTAGCACTGGATGTCCTCAGATGTGTAATGTCTGGAAAATTGCCTCTCATCCTGATAGCCATAATCAAGGCAGCGCCAGACCCAGAATGAGCCAGTCAACACCGTGACTTATGTCGGCTTGAAGGCGCGATAATTAGCCGGATCTGGAGATGCAGGGGAAGGTCAAGGGGTTTGATTTCAAGAAAGAAGAAGGAGAAGAGAAGTTAGTTAACCTTACAGCCAGGAGGTTATCAGCCACCAGGGGATTTTATTCTGGAGTTTCTTATACTTAGACATTGTGCCCTCTTAGAACTTCCTTTAAAAAGAGAGGAAAAGCCTCAGACTCACATGCAAGGCTTTAATATTTGATGATTTGTAATTTAGCCATCCAAGATGAAATATGAGCTGTTGTTGATGCATTCTGCAGGCTGAAAGAGCTTTGGATATTGAACAATTTCACCAAACACACTGCAGTCACACAGAAATATGATGGCTGCTTTAGATGTATGAAAAAGGTGCTTACTGTTTATTCAGAGAAACTATTGTTTAGGAGCTGTAATATAAAGTTTTACCTTATATTTGTAGTGGTACGCATCCCTGCATTCCTACACTTTGTAGTAAAGCAGTTCACAATGAAAGAAAAAAGTATATAACCCCCTTCAGGTGTAGTAATGGAAATGTCATCCTAAAAATGAATTAAAATAAGTTTGCCATTGAGGTAAAAAGTATCTGACTCCCCCATCAAAGGCTTAACACTCAGTGGAGGAACCGTTATTGACAAACTGCAAACACAACACTAAGACATTTTCTGAAGCTGGTAAAAAGGTTTGTGATTATTTCAGGAGATTTTGAACCACTCCTCTTTACAGAAACTCTAAATCCTTTAGGTTTCTTGCCAGCTGTTCAGTAACTAGACGTATCAGATTGCTCTACATTCATTTAGACCAAGGTCTTGAGACTGACTTCGCCAAGGTATAGTCACACTGGATGACTGATCCATGAAAGTTATGAGTTTCACATCAGAGCACAAACGTAGGTTTTGCTCCTGTGTCTTAAAAGAGGATTTTCTCCCAAGCTTTCTCTCAACCATTTAGATGTTCACTGGGAAACCTAACCTGGAGATGGGACTGTACTCTACATGTGGCTTCTGTTGCAGGGGCTTGAAAAACTTCAATCCCGTCACATTCTGCATTGTTCTTAGTGACTACGGTCCCATCTACCTTTAGATTATTAACAAACTCCTCTTATTTAAATGTGGCAGACCATTGAACTTTCTCACCCCATATGCCAACATCTTGCATGAAGAAAAATATTTCTTCCATTTCCCAATAATCGCTTTGGTAGCTGCCGCCTTCTTTATGAGCCTCTAGCTGATATTCTTGGAGCTCATTCCTGTTCAGATCTAATATCTCAGCTATTTGAGACATCAGGGACATTCATACACATATTAAGTTGTGGTCAAAAGCATCTGTAAATGGTACATAGATTGATCTAGATGCAATTTTAAAAAAAAATTGTGGGACCAATATTCCGATTGGGTTGTATAGGATTAAGTATTTTTTTCCGCTTTATTACATTTATTTTCGATTTTTTCATTGATTTTGTGTCTTTCTAAATGAAATGAGATAACCAAAGGTGTGGAGACTATGCTTTTATTTGAAATTGAGCAAACTTTGAAAATCAGCAATAGATTAGATACTGATTTCCCCCAAATGTATTCTAACATGCTAACATGATGGTGTACTGCACCACCAAAAAGCTTAAGTCAAGACTTTGAATGATAACATATGTAGAAAAAGTTAATAAATACATTGACTGTATCATCATGACTTGACCTGATATCTTATCACTGTTTTGAACCAAACCAAAATGAGACGGATCACATGATGAACTGTGCCACCCCGTCTGTTTACTGTGCTGTTGACAAGTTACCCAAACAAAACCATGTCTAAATAGAGCAGCAATTGTAGAAATATAGAAAATAGTGCCAAAGTTTAAAAGGATCTAAGCCAACATATCTTTGTTTTCATTTTCCCACCAGCCAAAAGCTTTGAAACCACTGAAATGTATTAGTAGGAAAAGTGTTCAATTTACACAAAACACAACAAAAAAATAAAAACCATCAAAGTATTTAAGGTTTCAGCTCTATTTTAAATACATCACTTAAAAAAAGCTTTTCACGGTGTCTTTTGAATGCTATTTGATTGTACAATGTGAAAGTTTCGATTTTAAAAACATTTTTTAAAAAAAGGTCAAAATTATGAAGAGCTGCTTTGTTCAAAAATAAATACTGTTATTGATAAATGTTTTCAAATTTTTCCATCAAATAGGTAAATGTCCCCATTTAAAAAATAAAAATAAACAAAAGTCAATGTAAATAAAAATATTTTTATTGGGGAGCTTATTTTGTCAATCAATTTTATTTGCTTATCTATTTACTTATTTTACCTTGACCAGACCCACCACACAGATAGTAACATGGAATAAAAATAACCTAAATAATAACGGAGTTAAAACAATAAAAGCTCATGACATAGACAGAGTAGTTTAACAAAAAAAGTGTGGCAAAATAAAACACCATTATAAAATGAATAAATAAATTCAAATAAGTACTGAAATAAATAAATAAAAGCTGACTGACAAAATAAACTCTCCATTAAAGAATATATTTTATATGCATTTAGCTTTCATTTTATGACAAGGCTAACAACTATTAGCAAGACACAACAATAATACAGTATTCCTCTCCATTTTACAGCCTGTGCATTCATATTCTAAAAGAACATGTTCGCAAACAGAGGGTGTACATTAATGCCACTGGATTATTGAGATACAATAAACAGAAATCAAACTGTTTATTTGTGCAAAATTCACTATATTTTTTTTGTGTGTGTGGCAGCCATTTTTTTGTGACTGCAAGTAGCTCAGGGATGTCAAATATTCCAAATCACAATTCCCAGTTTATCGGGCGTTTCAGCAAATTTTTCTGAAATGGAACTCAGAAGATGTAAGTCCTAAGTATAAATAATATCCACCATTAATAAATGTACAGTGGTTGCTTACAGTATCTTTATATTAACAGTGAGTATAGTACCTCAATGCGTTCACTATATCTATATTGTTTTTCTCTTTTATGGAGATGTAAAATGATCTGATTTAGTAAACTGAATGAGTCAGTCACACCACACCTCACTCAATGTAGCACCAGGATATGTGGTACATGTTCAGTTTATGGCAAGCTGATTTTCTTCTTTTTAAAACAAAATGCAATTTGATTCTAGTTGATTCTTTGTTTCCTACATTAAAATCTTTAGACTGGTTTCATTAAGTTTTATTTACTTGTGCACTCTGAGTCACAGTAGGGTTCACATTTATGAGTTGTGAGTTTTATGGTATGTCATAACCACTCAGGGTGTAATTTTCACAGTGTTAAAAAAGCAGAAAAAGTCCCATTATGACACACAATGTGCTGGAAACATGATGAGCCTTTAAAACCCATTTTATGCTATCCAGCTATTTATGCTAACGTTAGCATAAATGAGGCCTATTTGTTTTAAATTGCAAGGTTATGATCATGAAATAAGTGACACATGCAGAGTTTTAAGCAATAGCTAAAACTATTTTCTGAAATGCTCGAACCTTTGTATTCTGCAAGAATTTTAAACGTAACACTAGCAAACATAGACTTAGCCTTAGCCATTCAGCGCAAATGTTAGCCCTTTACACAGGCCACTGAGTAGAACAGACCAAACTGATCAAGCACATTGAGTCCCGTTCATCACTAGTTTGTAATTAAACCAACAATTTGCCAATAAAGTTCTGGTTTCTCCCTGTGTAGCTCCTACATAATCATGAGTTCAACTAGTAATGGCTACATATCCTGAGTTAGGCTATAGCTAATGGCTAAATACAAAAAAAATAATAATAATAATAAACAAAGAAAGCCAGATAATATAAAAAACAACTGAAAATAAATGTACACTAGCTTATAGTGTATGATTTACACTATAAGTAAATCATACTTATAGTGTGATTCATAGTGTATGATTTACACTATAAGCTAGTGTAAATTTACACTATTAAATTATAGTGTAAATTATATACCACAATAATCTACATTATTATAGTAAATTATTACAAAATTACAAAAAAAAATTCTTATTCAATACTTTATCATGTTCCTTTTTTTCCTAAGTTGTGCCTGGAACAGCAGTGGTTTGGGGAAGGTTTGGCAAATAGTAATTTCTATTTATTTATTCATCCCTTTGTTGCTTTTTCAGTTAGAAAAACATACAGCAGTTTATGAAGATCAGAGAACATGTGATATAACCATGTAGAAAAAAAAAACAAGCACACAGATAAGTGTTAGAAGTCTGTGGGGGGCACAGATGGTGATCTATCAAAACTGACTCACAGTTTGAGCGGATGGATGGCTTATTGGCATTGTCCTATTTGTGGCAATCTTAGTAAAGAGATTGCATTAAGTGAACAGTAAAGAACAAAAACTGCAGGGGGGAATCTAGGTCACAGTAGTCTTTGTTTCTATGCAATGCCCTTGAAGCCTGTTTGAGATTTATTTTGAGTTTTTCTCAGCGGTCAGCGTTCATTTTGCGCAGTTTTGCGGGTAGATTGTCCTCTGGCCGACTCCCCATCGAGGGGAAAGAGAGTGGTGCTGGCGTCGCAGCGCCGATGGTGCTAATTGCTGTTGGCTGTCTGTGTTTCGCCAGATCCCCCTCATCGGCATCAAGATCGAGGGACAGCAACTTGACTTGCTCCTCAGGCTGTCCGTGCCTCACAGCCGGGATGGAGCTGGACCTGAACCGCTGGATGCTGAGCGAAAGGTCTCCAGTGCTGGAGGCTTTACCACCGGGCAAGGCTGTCCCCGTCTTCAGCGCCCTCCACAGGTGCTCCTCCTTGGTGGAGCTCATCCGCTGGAGCTTGCTGGGCAGCCTGGAGGCCTGATCCTCCGGGTGCTCCGCGTGGTCAGCCGAGAGGAGCCTTTCCCGGCGGCCCACTCTGTTGCCCAGCAGAGGCGAGGGGAGAGTGGGAGCAATGGCAACGGGATTCGGGGACGTGAGAGAGGATTTCTCCTCCTGCTCTTTGACACTGTAGGGAGGCGTGGGAACCTCAAAGGTGTTGTGGAACTGGGAGTAGTCCACTCTGAAGAATCCTTCTTCTAGAGACATGACAGGAAGGAATCGATGGCCCCACAGGACCTCATCCTCCGTGTAAGATGTTCTCGCTTGGCATGTCATACCTACAAAGAGAAGTTACAGAGCAAGGGAGGTTTTCAAAAGTAAACAAGAAAAGATGAAAGTACAGAAAAGAGCCCCAAGAAAAGTATGTAAGTTGAGAGAGCAAAAAACGAGGGGAAATGAATAGCGAACTGCTTCAGGGGGAAGACATGAAAAATACAGCCATGATGGGTAAAAGCTTGTGCTACTGAATAATTAAAACCATGAAATTAAACATTCAGTTCAATATTTCCTACAACTGAGAAAGGGATCTGTGCCACAGGCTAAAAAACGATGAAACAAAAGATTAGGCACCAGGAGCGGTTATCCAAATGTTACAGCAAAAAAGGCAGAAATGAGAACGTGAGATTTTGCGCTCACCTGTGGTTTCGACAATGCCCTCTAGAATAACTACTATCTCAAACTGCTCGTTCATGAGCGAGCGCTGGGAGAGATCAAAGAACGGGCTGTTGGTGTTGATCTCGTGGCAGATGGTGAGAGGTGACACCAAGAAAAGCTGGTCCGCTCCGGTGCCAAAACCCACGTCCAGCTCGCACTGGTCCAGAGGCAGAAACTCTCCCTCTGGGGTCTGTCTAGACTGGAAGCACAAATGATTCACACGTTTGGGAGAAGAATTGACATTTTTGTTTGCCAAGAGATCGTTTTTTGTTTTTTTAGGATTATTCAGACAGCAGTAAATGTCACCAGAAATTAGCTGATTGAACACACAGTTTGGGTAAGAAGTACAGACACTCATCATGAACATAAATATCGCTACAACTTTCATGTGAGTTTTTGCTTTCCAAAGAGAAATTAGTTTTTGTTGAACGAGACAAAAATTTAGCTATATTGACCGCCATGACATAAGCATTTGTTTTTTGTTGTATTTTTACCTTCCTTTTAAAAAAAAAAATAATAATAACTGGTTAAAAGCCCCCAATTAATATGACGTTTATGCTAATCATAAGACAAGAACTTAACTAGCGGCTCTTAGCTACACCAGCCAAATTCAAGTTTTATGAAAAGGGTGAATGTTGATAAAATCCATGGAAAATCCCAACGTGAAGCTCAAACATAAACATTCACTAAAATTCCTCCTGTCAGAAATATTCTACATCAATGCTTTTACACAAAGCAGTGGATCCCCACATACTTATTTCAGTGTTTGCACTTTCACCTATTTATGGATTTTTCTGTGGAATGTAACTCCAAATTATTCGAGGAAATTTTCCCCATTTAAGGTTATTTTTGTGCAGCATATCTAGCATATACAGAAGAAAATGCAGCTTGGGAAGCTGAGCTGCCAAAGCAAAATGCTTTTTGACACGCTATTGGATGCTTTTTGCAAAGCAACCGATCCTGAAGTTCCATTTATTTTCCTTTGCACTGATTGGCTGTACCCCAGAGAGAAGGATACGGATGTTAGCTCCCGCTACGATCTGTGCCAGCATCTAACTGTCTCCTGCTACAAGCTTCTGATTTACAACAGTGATTTAAATAACATCACTTTAAGTCCTAATGAGACCTCACAGATGAGGGGAATAATTAAGAGGCCTTAAAGACGGTTGAATGAGCTCTTCCAAAATTCAAAATTCAAAGTACTTCCTTTTGCTTTCTTTGTTTTATAACCCTATGGGTGACAGCTATTCATAATTCAAGGCTACTCTGACAGACAGACAATGTCTGGTAAACAACAGCACTTTAGGGGACAGTTTTTATTCAAAGCTACTGTTGCTGCATGCCTGTATTTTATTCTATTTATTCATATTTTTACCCTAACTGACAGGTGAGGAGGGAAGTGTTAAAGGCTGCATGTAATTGCTATGAAAAGGTAATTTCCTTCTGTATTTAGGGACAGAGACGAATTGTGCAGGAAGTTATTTTATTGTTCAGTAGCAGATGGCATGACGCCAATAAACGTAAAGACGCTGCAGCTGCCTAGGATTGTTTCCATCACAACCCTCTTACTGAAGAGAGGAGGATGAAAATAGAGAGAAAAAGACAGATTTTCCCTGCACTCAGTTAGCTTTAACAGGCCAGCAACATTCATAAATTGAGAAACATCACATCTAATCTGGGGTTTCGATGGATAAGGCAACAAAAATCTTTTTGTTGAAAGAAGTGGATGGACTGTAACAATTCATCCAGGAGCTGCAGCAGCAGTAAACCTTTGCTGTCGATGATTGGCAGTTTGCAGTGTTAATAAAGGTGTGAAAACATTTGTCTTCCTTGTTTTCCATCTCTCTCTCAGACATTAGACAACATTATAAGCCTATGTTGTGACTTTAGTGACAAATTAATTTGTCAACGAAGATATTCAGACTGAATGACAGACGTATGAGACGATAAACTGTGCAGTCACATCTATTTACTGGTAATTCATGTCATGAGTTAAAAATACATAGACAGCGAGACCTGTGTTTTAGAAAAACTACGTTTAAACACAAATCAGCTGCAACATCAGAGCAGATAAATGGAAACCATGACAATCTGATGATGATCATCAGGTTTTATTCCTCTGTGTGGCGTAAGGTGGTGAACTCCATCTATGTATTTTCAAACTCTGGATAATTATGGAGAAAGAGTACAAAGTCCAGAAAATACTTATATTTCCAGAATCCATCCATCTGTCCATCCAGTCCATTCAACCAACCAACCACCTGTCCATCCATCCATCCACACATAAATCCATCCATCCATCCAACCAACTGTTTTTACAGGTCTGGTATTTAAAATTGTCAGCAGTAGATTTATTCTGAACTTTTATAATTGTACTAGTAACTGAGTCCTCTGCTGTTACAGGCTAATTTTATTCTGTAACACTGTGAGATTAGCTACTTGTCTATCATCAAGAACCTCTTCCTGTTGCTCAACGTTAACTTTATTTGTCTTTCTGGCTTCCTTAGTAAGTAGCCACTCGGTCCACAGATGGCAAACAGGCTGTCATTTGTATTCACAGTGATGTTGAGGACAGAAGGGTGTGACATTTCACGGGAAGACGTCTGTGCCCACAGATTCCTGGCTCGCCTTCACGATGGAAAGTGTCACCCATCATGCAGCATCAGTGTTTATTTCTTCAGTAATGCGCAGACATGCAGCCGATGTTACATGTCCACTAAATTTAGATCAGAAACTCAGAGAGCAAGGCCGGCAGCTGCTTAATATGATTAATGCAAGGCTAAGAAAAGCTAGAAAAAGCCACAAGAATAAATGATCTGATTGCGTATCAATCCCCAAGGTGTGTTATTTTAGGAAATATAGAATACGGCTCAAATTTGGTGTCTCTGACAGGACAGAGGGTGGTAGGAAAATATTGCACGCTCGGTTTTTGGACGCAGAACAATGCTATCCTTCTTAAAACTGACAGAGACAGTCACATACAAGCCCAGTCTGGAGAATGTAATGTGTAAATCTTCCACTCTGAGCAAACTCTCCAGAGAGGAAATCTGTGAGTGAGTGTGAAGTCTTTAGCCACTGTGAAGCTGCTAAATTCATTAATCTCTGGAGCTTGGCTTGCTTTAAAATGTAGTCTTTCAAATCTAGGTTGAATATCTCCAAGTAATTGATACGTATATTTCAGAAAGTACTTTCGGTCACTATATTAGGCAGTGTACAGTTTCATGCAAATAGCCATTTTTTTTCTCATTGTCTGATATTAAATCAGTGGGATATTTTCCCAGTTTTTTGTCAGCTTTGATTACCAAGATACTTAATATTTTCTGAATCATAGCAAAGAAAGAGATTTTCATAATTAAAAACAATGTCTTCAAATTTAGAAGTTTGCTTTTATCAAAATGAGTATGCCTTTAAATTATTTAGGAAAGCGCAGATGATGTTGATTTTGGGAGATTCTAATATTTTAATCCACAATATTTGAAAATATTTGAGAATCTTTTTGGATGCTGCTTTTCTTATTTTACACAAAGATAATCAACAGTACAAAATAAAAGCAAACATTCTTCCAGACCGCTTCCTGCAGCTGCATCTGTTCTGCAGAGCTTAATATAATTTTTTAACTAAAACTGAGATGAGTACAACCACAAAAACAACAGAACACACCCATGCCTGTAAGGAGTCGCCTTGTCTTTTCTGGGACACATGATGTCATTTGTAGAGTTTGGAAGGAAAAGCATAAACCGCTAATCAGGTTTGCAAAACATTAAAAAAATCACCAAAACTCTGGAAAAATGCCCTTTGGAAAGATGAAAGGACATGTTTGGCCATGTTTCCAGTCAGCAACAAATGTCCACAGTCTGCCAAATGATCCTAAAATCAAATATGAAACTATCTGTGCGTCTGCTAAAGCTTGGCTGTCATTTGGTAATCTGACAGGACAATAATAAAAAACAAACATCATAATTATTTTACAATGGCCTAGTCAATGTCTGGAGCTTAGACACTGACTAGGCCATTGCCTAGGTGATGGGGAGCTGTATGCTTGTAAACCTCAATGAAGTAAAGCACCATGCTTAAACGTTTCGGTTTGGACGTTTTGTTTAATAAATGTGCTCAATAATTCAATAAAAACCTCAGATCCTGTCATTGATTCTTACAGTGACTGACTGAATGATGCTGTGGTAAAAAAATAATAATAATAAAAAAAATAAATAAATAAATCACTTTGATACTTTGATGCTACTTTTCTAACTTCCTCTTCCAGCTAGCTGTGCTGTTCCAGTTTACTCACATTTCAAAGCAACATCTGTTACACATTATATGTTTTCAATAATCTACACTGAAAATGAATGAAAATGAAAAACAAGTTCCCTAGGATGTCATATCTAAAATCTTTTATTTTAGATGCACTGACTTACACTAAAGCATTGTGGCTAAATTATAACCATATACTTCTGCTAAGCAAGGATAAACATATTTGACACTGAAAGGTCTAACAAGGTGAAAGCCTCCTCCTGCTGCTACACACTCAGTGCCACAGGGGGAGGAATTAATGGCCTCTGAAAGAGCTGCTGATATGGAGGGAGTGTTTAATTTACTGGGCCACCTGAGAGTCAGAGCCAATCCCCAGTGACTCACTTCCACCTGGAACAGAGCACCAGTGGTTCTGACCGCTGTCGCGTTATATACTGATGTAAAGAACCATCAAAAGCTTAAGAAGTGTGTTGTTTCAGAGTCGTCCTTGGCTTTGACATTGGAAACCCGCTGACGTTTAGTCAACAGATTTATAGCTCGGCTTCGAGGCCATAAATCAAATGTTCACGTCTCATCTGAGACGTCATTTGCAACATTTCCTAAGTGAGATTGAAGCCTGGTCGTGTGTAGGTGGTTTTCTTCTGCTTGTCCTCCTGTGCTTGGCAGTGCCAGATGTTGCAAGTAATGTGGACTTGTCTTCCTGCATGTCTGTCTCCCATCTCCTGCTGCCTTTGCAACCCACTGAGAGAGCTTCTGCTGACACTGATGAGCACCACCCAGCTGTCACTCTCTTTCTCTGGATTTTAGTTCTGTTTGCCACTGCTTACTGCCTTTCTCCTTTGTCTCTTCTTCCATGCAGGGGTCTAACAGCAGACATATCCCACCAATGCTGCACAGCTCAATGCACCTCTGCGTTCTGCCGTTTTATTAACAGTAGCTGCATCAATATTAATGAAGATTCAAGGACTTTTATCTCTTTAAGACCCCATGCATGGAAAAGGCATGGAACATGCACTCTGCTGGTGATTAACTTAAAAATTAGAATCTAATAAACATAAAATATTGTTTAATTCAAATTAATTCTCACTTAAAAGACACAACCATCCCTATTCTTTTCGGTTGAGGTAATACATTCTTGTCAATTTAGTCATTAAAATATTTTTCACATTTTCAAAACGAGTGATAATCTATGTTTATAGTATTTCATAGTATACACCCTTCCCATGTGTTCAGAATTAAAAATGAGTAAACTGTGAAAGCACATGGCTACAGTTCAGATTAGCTATCTGCAAAATACTGTAAGTCAAAAGGTTTAAATGTTTTAGATTTATTCTTTCAAAAACTTCATATTTCAAGAGTCTTTCCTATTATTCCATGTATTGTCAGGTCTTTACCAGCTTCTGACAGGCTAATTCCATACAAGCTGCTGAAAAGAAAACGCTGCACAGCCTGATGTTGTCACCACCGTGCATCACCTCTTCATGGTTCAAAATAAGTTTCTATTTGCATAAAAGTTGTTTAGATCAAGCTACCTTTGTTTGACATCTTCTCCATAAAAATGGTAGCTGCTTGTTTAAACAGTTTAGGCCTTTCTGTCTTGCCTAACTGATTAACATGCCATGGTTATGCTAACAGTTAGAAAGCAGACAGTGTGTTCTGCTGTGTGGCTCAGTGTGTAAACTGAATGTGCTGAAGATGTCATTCTGACGCCTCTACGCTCTTCACCTTCCGTGTCTAACAACCAGCAAGTAAAAGCCGCCTGTCACCAAATCTTACAAAAAAAAATTAAATAAAGATAACTGTAACTTCTATTTGTGGAGTTGTTTAAGATGAATTAGGTATAAAATATAATTTACTAGAAAGGAAGACTCTAAGGAGAGGTGTCCATTTCACAGTTGGATATTTTTTTTTCTTTTATCATATTTGTATTAATAATGTAGAATCAGAATCATATACTACAGGAAAGCACAGGATAGGTAATGAAGGACAATTACTCTGACATTTTTCAGAGATCTATAGGATTTTTTATCATTAATTTTTAATATAACCTTTGTATAATTAATGATATGAAGGTCATCAATACTGTTGAAGCTCGAACTGCACAGCCATGTATGAACACACTTCAGACCAGTTGTTCTTTAGAATGAACAGTTAACCATCATGGAGTCAGAGATGGTGCAGGCTGCGCATAGAAAGCAAAGATTTGAACCAGTAATATCATTTCTCAGTGAGGCAGAAATACTAACCGGGTCGTTCTGCAGGAGTTAATTAAAATTTTAATAATGTTATTTAGATAAAATTAATTAAATCAAGGCTAACTTCGACGCCCATTCAATAACAGATGCATCAGAAATATGTATTTCTCCTTTCACTAATGGTTGTATGGGTTTAGAGTTATATGTTGTACCAAAATGTGTTCCTTCTACCTTTTTTTTTTTTTTTTTTTCAGAAATTCATAGTATCCAGACCTCTTAGGAATTTACAGCCTGTGCCTGAGCCTATTTCTCTGTAACCGACCGGGTCATGCAGCAGTTAGGCAGCATTCACTGGGATTAATGCAGCAGCTCTGATTTCTGCAAGACGGAGTTTTGAAATGAGTTACCAGACCACAAACTAATGCACTGTTTCTAAAAGTGATTGTGTTGTACTTCCTGGTGATGAATTCTGATCTTTTACAACCACAGACTTCAGGGAAGTTTTATTGGGGTGTTACATGATGTGCCAGTATAAAATCATGGATCATTGTGAACTCAAAGGGAAATTGTTCATGGTTGTCTCATTTTATTATAAATAAAATCTGAAAAATGAGGCCAGCTTTGGTCTGCAGTCTTGGAGATACAACACTTTGCAGTGACTGCATCTTTTGCTGTAGTCACTGCTGCAAACTTTTTAGTGAATGTGGGTTTTGCAGTGACATTCACATCTAGTGACTAAAACTTTGGCTGTTCTTGCATCCAACATTTTCAGTACTGCCACCTCCATGTGTTACTTTGCAAGAAGGTCAGTCAAGGTTGACGTCTACTTGTAGTTTGCCACCACACATAACATTTACAGTCAAAAAAGTTTGATTTTGATCTTAACAGACAAGAGCACCTTCTTCCACCTGTGTCTTTCCTGCAGGATTTTAGGCAAAATTTTAAAACAGGTTGCTTATGGCTTTATTCTTGAGCTGCTTCTCTTACTAATGATTTACTTGCCACAACTTTGCAGTTGTGGCAAACTCTTCATAGTCAGATGATGAACAGAGCTCAGTGAGATCTTCAAAGTTTGAGGTATTGTTTTTTAACCTATCCCTGTACTGATGTTGCATTGACACCTGTTTGGTCCTATTTAACCGAACTCTACTTCATTTACTTAGAAAGTCTGGTTTGTTTGGGTAGAATTATAAATGTGCAACTGAACTCTGATGTAGACCAAAAAGTGAATTTTGGTGCGGTTTGAATACATATGTGACTGGAGAGCGCTCCAACAGTAAGAAACAAACTACCCCACAGGGCATTTTGGGTAAATATAACCAAAACAAATGCACGAGTCTAGAGCTAGAGGGAAAAACCGCTTGTGGTCTTTTACCAACAACAATCAAGAAATCCTACAACCACTGAAATCTGACACCACTCCATTTTTTGTAATAGGAAGTTGTACTCATGTTTTCATGTCATTTCCTTCAGTGGTTCTTGGTGCAGCGCCACTACAGGTGAGGGGGTGAACAGGTCTTTTCAAAGGGTTTGGGTGCAGTGTGAAAGTGAACCTCATCAGCTGGAAATGTAACAAATGATTCAACTAAGGGCCCCAATTGACCAGAGTCTGTTGGACTTTCTGGTGTGAAAACACCATATAAGCCTCCATGTCTTTCTCACTGATGTCTCTGCTGGGTTCCTATGTCCTAGTGATGCTGTTTGTTCTCCAATATTCTGTAATAAACTTCTGAGGCCTTTATAGAACAGCTCGGTTTATACTGAGTTTAAATTGCTCCAACTATGTACTAATTAGGATGATCCCAGAAAGCAACAGTGCTTGGTTTTATTTAGTGGTTTTAGAGTGAAAGGGGATGAATAGTAAATAATTCCACACGTTTCAGATGGCCAACAGTAATGAACTGTTTGATGTTGCTCTCTGACCAATTATCCTCTCCAAAAATATATCAAAGTTTTTGGTAAAGTGATTAAATTTGTAAAAGTTCAAGGTGTACAAAACTTTTCTCATAATTTGCAACTCATCGTTCAGGGGCCGCTTTAGACTTTAATCTGAGGATGATTCATCTTAATGTTACACACTGTTTTAAACAGCAGAATCACAGTGTTTTATGGCTGTGTGGATATAAAAAGGTACTATAAAAAAGATGAGGATAACACATTGGGAATTTTTTTACAGGTTGTCCTGTAGGCACTACCGAATGTAGCGCTTCAGGATGTAATTTAGATAATGATATTTACACACATAAATTGGCTCAAAAAGATAATTTAATGACCACATAAGAGATCATGATCTAATTACTGGCTTGAATCCCAATAAGATGTTTCATATATATCTAACAAATCTGTATCTGAATCAATGTCAAGGACATTTTAAACTAGAGTAAAGTCAGGGAGAACAAAAAGAAGCAACAATTAAAGTTCCTACAGTAATTTATCATACAGGTTTATTAAAGCTAAAAGGTAAAGGGAAGATGGAATAGATGGAGATCTCTGCTTGTGAATCTAACACTACAGCAGTTATTAAGTGTTCGCCCAATGAAGAAAACAAAAGCTAAAACTGTCCCAACAATCTTCTTACATAGTAAATCCACAGAGATAATGTCAACATGATGTATGATTCTGCCTTTCCTGTTTAAAACAGTAACAAATTGAATCAGAGAGAATGATAACAGAACATAAAACAGTCCAAGACTTACTACTGTCCTCTGTGGAGGAAAAAAGGTGATGATTGTGCATTTTTTCCCCCTGATTAGTCCCTCTTTGATGGGTTGTTAAGCGCAATCAAGAGACCATATTTTTCTTCACCTTTCCAGATTATTAATTTGAGAAGAAATTATAAGAAAATGAAATGTAAGTCATCTCAGAAGAAGCTGATTCCATAACCACAAACAGTTAACTAATCAAAGCTTTTAAATCTGCAGTGACAAGAGGTACTGGTGTATAAATTATATCATGTAAGCTCTACAGAGAATAAACGTAAAATCCTGTGGGAGCACTTCTAACTGAAAACTCTTCCTCCGACGTGGAGAATGTAGCCTGTCACATCAGATTAAATGTGAACGCACCACTAACTCTACCTGTCACAGATACGCAGTAATGCAGACATCTTTTAGCGGTTTGAACAGCGGAGCTACGTTGGAAGTCCATGCCGTGTGATATTTTGGTGCATAGGCTTCACTTTTTTAGCACAAATACAAAATATTACTGTGGAGAAATGCAAAACGCATCTCCCCGCTGACAGCAAAAGATGCAAAAAACCCTGTTTTGTTGCTGGAGTTTGTCTGTTTTGTCAGTTTGAAGTTGTTTGTCATGTGTGTTCCTCCTCTCTTCTATCACAGCCACCAGAAGCCGCCTCAGCTTTGCTTTTATCCTCTGGCTTTTTTTTTTTTTAGAACTGACAGTGTTTCATAAAATGCATTCTCACTGTCAGCTCTCTGTGCTTCAGATCTGTGCAGGGGCTTTATGTTCAAGAAAAAGTATAACCTAGAGGTTTGCATTCCCTGCCACTCGCCCAGTGTATACAGATCCTGATTCAACCAATCTCTTAATCAAAAGTCACAGTTTGGGTGTAATTATCTGATGTGGACACCTGGATATCGAGTGCCTTGCAAAAGTATTTATGCACTTTGAGCTTATTCACTTTTTTTTTTCACATTACAACTGAGGCTGAACAATGCATCACAACATTTCTGCTGTATACAGCTGCAAGCTTTTCAATAAAACTATGTTGTTGGAATAAAAATAAGGATTTCTCCTTAATAAACTTCTGTTGTTTACATTAGCAGTAAACTCTAAGATATTAATAATGAAAACAAGTCATATAATCATTGTAACATGTATTGATATTCTGTATTAGATGTTTTTAGGACTGCAAATTTAATGCAGCCCTAATTACAGCTGCAAAGAGAAGCCATGGTGACTCTGGAGGAGCTGCAGAGGGAAAGAAGTCAGTCAGACTGACACCTAATGGTGGGGACATTGTTTCTGGTGACCCTGACTCCATCAGGCAGCACACTCAGCAGTTCTGGAACAAAGAGGAAGAAAAGCTGCACAATGCAGTGATTAATTCAGCCCCGACGTAGATCTTCGGGGGGTAGAATGGTGAGCCATTATCATATATCTAATGATAAAATTATAGACCCTCGGGGAATTTCGTCAATTTTTTTCAAGCTGAATAGAAATTCAATGCATGACTTGTGGCGTCCTCTGAGAGTCTAATGAGCGCTCACAGCAAATGAAGTGACGGACAATTAGTCTCTGCTTCTGATAACGACATCTCCATAGTTAGGATTGCGCATAAAGGAGCACCTTGGTCTCCGGCCTCAGCCTACCTTGATGAGTTTGCACCTGATCTGCGCGGAGACCATGTGGCTGTTCCGCAGGTTCCCCACGCGGAACATGAGGCACAACTTTCCGTCCCGCTGCGAAATGACGGCGTCCTGGCTGAACATGAGCGTCTCCGCGCGCTTCTTCGGCTGCGACATCTTAATGAACATGCAGCCGATGAGGAAGGCGTCCACGATGGAGCCCAGCAGGGACTGGAAGAGGAAGAGGATGATGCCCTCCGGGCACTTTTCGGTGATGTAGCGGGAGCCGTAGCCGATTGTCGCCTCGGTCTCGATGAAGAAGAGGAACGCGGAGGGAAAGTTGTAGACGTTGGCGACGCACGGCGTGTAGGACGGGTCGTGGCCGGTGCTGCTCAGATCCCCGCGGATGTACGCGATCACCCACCACATAGAAGCCATGACCAGCCACGCCACCGTGTAGGTGAGGATGAAGATGAGCAGGTTCCACCGCCACTTGAGATCCACCAGCGTGGTGAAGAGGTCGGACAGGTACCTGCTGGTCTCCCCGCCAAGGTTACCGTGCTGGACGTTGCAGCGGCCGTTCTTCTCCACGAAGCGCTGCCGCTTCCTCTTCACCGGCGCAGAAAAAGTCATGCTCCCGCTGGTGTTCACCACCTGATAGTCCTCGCCGAATTTCCTCCGTAGAGCCGACATCGTGCCACGCGCCTAACTGAAAACAGCGGGGTTCTCCTGGCGCAGGACTTGGGCTTTTTGCGCAACTTTTCGTCCTCCGTGCACAAAACCAGGCAGCACCATTCAGCGCGCTATTCTCGCATCTTGTGAGGTGGAGATGCGCCTCTCTTCTGTAAATTTAATCGTAAGCGAGCAGCGATTCTGCGCAACGCACGACCCAGGCTCGCTCCTTTTTACGCAGAGAGGTCTCTTCCAAGTGCCAACTTTGTGTTTCTTCTTCCTCTGAGGGAAGGGCTTAGGGCTGAAAACCAAAGCTGTGCGTGGTATTCAAAAACAGTTCCACTCCAATGAGCAAGAGGAAAAATTTAGTGCGCACTTATGGCACAACGGTGTTCTAGTGGCATCCTTTTTGTTATGTGCCTTGATCCATTCAGATCCATTCAGATCAAGGAGCATCTGAATGGATGCGCCTTGATCTGTGCATTTATTTATTTTTCTTTTATTATATCCAGCAGATAAGTTCAAGCTACTGCACAACTAAGAAATTACAGCTTACTGTCGCCAGCTGCTTATTTACGGCTGTTTAGTACCCCCTAGTGTTGGTGCAGTAGAAGTAAACCTGAGGCAATTATTGCTTCAAAAAAATGACAAAGCTGCTCTTGAAAAGTTTAAAATATTTATTATCAGATAAATAAACTAGTTTACTGTGACGGTATTTTTTAAAATAAAATTTGGAATTAAAATGATATAATGGCTTTGTTTTGTTTTTTTACTCAGTGTTAGTGTTTTTTGTTGTTTTTGCATCACACTTCTGAGAAATCGTCAAAGACAAGGATAAGTAGTTTTGCTGCATTTCTGTATTGTTTTCGATTGTTTCATATCCAACACTTATATGAAACATTATTAATCTACAAGAAAAGAAAAAAACAAGAAAATGAACCAGGAGAAATATTAAACCCTCCCTCTACAACAAGATACACTTATATTTTGCTTGGTACAGCTATTACTTTTTTCAAACATTTTAAAAGTGATTGAATGTATTTAGCAAGCTACAAAAATGAAATTATACTTTCAGACATTTAGATGTACTGCATGAATGAAGAAGCCATTTCTGAAATTCCACACCCACTGAACTCAAGCTAGCCTTGTTTGCATAATGCAATTGAATGTAATGTAATAACATAACTTTGTCATTATGGTTTTACACATGACTTTTTACAAGTCAGGAATATCTGATGGAAAATTAAGTCCACCCTGCACAGGTTATCGGCCTATAGGAACACAGCCAAGGGGCAATTTTTTCTCAGTATGATTGTTCAAGTATAAACAATGTGAATGATGAATCAGTGAAACTCGAGACAGCATATAAGAGGGGTTTTCACATTTTCTCACTAAACTCTTTTAAAGGAAATAATTCATAAACTAAGAAACCTTGGATTTGACTCCATTACAGGATGCCACAAAACAATCAAAATTCCAGCATCCATCCTAAGTATGGGGAAAATAAAGTTACTTGCACATAAAGTACATTGATTTATCTTATAGACTATAAAGAAATACATGTGCATTCCCTGACAAAAGATCACTCATGCAGGATGCTGTCCATAGTATGCAAATATTATTTTTAAACCAAGTCAAAGAATTACGGAAACACTAAATACGGAGGGAAAGAATGGTAAAAATTTCCTTCAATTTAAAAGTTGTTAGTTCTCAAGTTTTGAGTGGAGCTTCTTGCAGTGCGAAAGGGAAGAGGAAGGTCAAGACTGGAAAAAGTGGCATGTTACTGTTATCTGTTTTTAAGAAACAAGTTGGACAAAGTGACAGTGGTGCAAAAGCTTAATCAGTTTAATAAATCAGACATGCACCTGCAGGTTTCGTCTAATATTTGCATTCTTCTAAATTATTTATTTGACACAATTAAATGTATGTTCACAAAATTGCAACCTAAATGCAAACAATAAGGTGAAGAGAAAAAAACGCAAGGATAATAAATGAATAACAAATAGGGAAAGTTAGTTGGGAAGCAGTGGAAGTGGAAGGAAGACATGCCAAAGAGTTATAGAGTTTTATTTTACAGGGCAGACCAGGAAAATAAAATATTACAAAATCTATCTTCAAAAGACAAACACAATGTTGTAGAATGACCGATCATTTGAAATCTTTATCTTAATACATTGGAGTTACTACATTCTTGAAACTGTTCCACTTTATCAAACAGTATCTGCCATTTTACCAAACGTTTTTTTTTTTTTTTTTACAATAAACCACTGAGCCATGCTTTCATAATTTTAATACATTTTGTTTTTTTCTTAGAAACCGAGTTAACTCCTTTTGAGTTAATTTGAGAACTTGATGACAAAACTGAGCTGATTAGTTACAAAAATTGATGCAGTTTATCTGATTTCACATTACCAAACTGAAATAGTCTTAAAAATAAGACACTTTTTTTCTCTGTGTTAAACTGTTCCGTGAACACCTCAGACCTCCACAGCATTCGCCTGTCTCCTCTCACGACCCGTCCTCTGCACCCATAATTCCCCGCTCCGGGACAAGATGGAAGAAAGCAGCGACCGCCGGAGAACAATGTTTTGGCAATAAAAAACCCTCAGCGGCGAATACGGAGAGAATATAGGCACGTTTGAAACCAGCTGCGGTCATGTGTAGGTGAGTGGGAGGCTAAACTGAATTTTGTTTGTGTCGAGCGTGGCGCCTTTGTCGAGATTTAGGCGAACAATTGCATGGCTAAGCGCAAACAGGAGATGCACGGAGTCGCAGCATCATTGTTTCTGTTGCATGGGCCCTAATGCGGCTTTCAGACGGGGCAGCTAAGGAGCTAACCTGCTAGCTCGTGGCGGCTTGATTGTTATAAACACAACTCCCCCTTGCCGAAGTGAGTAGTATTATTTCGCTCGGTGTTTTAGAGCTCAAAGCGACTCGGAGCACGATCGGTAATGAATATTTCGCTGAGCAGCGGGGCTTGGTTGGATTTATCCGCTGGTAATTACAGCTAAAGTTAGCTATCAATAAATAGAGCGCCAGGGCTGCTCGCAGCCAGACAGATTTGATTTCACGGGCGTCATCAAAGCTGGGGAATTGGAGAATGAGCAATACGTGCCGCAGACATGACTTCAAAGCAAACGTGCTATTTCACCCATTTTTTAAAAAAAATATAAGCCACTTTTTTCCCCGGTTTGTTCAGCTAATCTCTGACTTGTATACTATTGTTTTCTCAATGGGTTAATAAACGTGTGAATCGCATTAAATTACGAGTCCTATTTTAGCTTTAGCTAGCTTAATAGCAACTCCAGGTAACATGCTAAAACATTACAATGGTGATTTTAAATTGGTTTTATAGACTACATTTAGACATATATGTGTTGTATTTATTTTTAAAGTTAGCCCTGGTTCATTCGAGCGATATAAATTGGTTTTGGGGGCGACTGGATTAGGTTGTTTTGGTTGAGGACGTAGAGATGCTTTGATTGTCTCATTGTAGCACGCTAACTATGCTAACTAGCTGCTAACTATTATGCATCACAAAAGCTCATCCGTTTTCTGTTCAGTGCGGCGTCGCGTAGCCAAATGGTCAGCAGGTCTAGACTAAACAATAAATTCTTACGTCGACTTTTCCTCTCTACGTGTTTACTTACACGTCTCACTCAATGCGAGCGGAATGCGCCTGTCTAATATAACCCCGAAATGTATCCCCAGATTTGACCTAAATATTGTTTTGTTTTAGGGAAAGTGGGCTGAAGCGATTAAACTGCGAGCGTTATCTAGTCAGCCTCTTGAGCTTTTGCATTTATATTTTATTTTCAGTTATAAGTGACTTGTTTTTGCTTCTTTCAAAGTGCAAAAATCAAAAGAGATGCGTGTTTAAAAGCCGTATCAATACCAATCATATTTTGGCTACGGTCCAAATCACATGCGCTGCTGAATTTGAAACAATACGAGATGGATTAAACGACTCGGATGTTTTATCTTGCTCTTTGCCATTTTAATTAAGAGACGTTATTTTAAAGATACTGTTTAATAATAAATACATATGTATTTATTCTGTGTGCAAAGCTTGACATTTTATACTGTCACATAATGTAGATCGATAGTGCCACTTCCATATGTATGGTTATGCTAGATCTTATTTCATAGCATTTACGTTCTATGTATTTAAAAAACAAACATACATTAGTAAATATTTTTGAGGTTTCGCGTTTATTCCATTGTGATGATCAGGCCTGGGTATCTACTATTTACACAATGAAGGTCATGCAACCTATCGGCAGGTTTCAGCTTTATTTTTATTTTCATCAGTGTTTTAAATGAAGAGCTGCACAATAAATTAAACCGACATCACAGTATCAAATTGTGTGATTATCACTGTAGCAAAGGGTTACTTGTTAGGCAACCATATTTAATTTCATTTATGATGTCCTTGCCAATAATATCCCTGGCCAGTTAAATTCACTGCTCTGGAAGTCTATGCCAGAAGAAGGTTCAGGTCTATATTGGTTACACTGCAATAATACACAGTCATAACAACATGTTTGTCCTTATATTATGTTGCCTGAGATGTCTTATTTAGAGATCTGTAATTTTCAATCTATGGTTTTTGTAGCTCTTTAACCCTCCAATAAAACATTTGTCTTTAATAACTACAATTAACATTTCATCTACCTTACCTCCCGTGAGTGGCTATTATTAAAAAGAGCATGAGACACTACATTTTAAAGAGAAAACTGGACATTTTAGGCTACATTAACCTCTTATTAGCAGTTAGCATGAGCAGCTTTACCAAAACAGTAGTCTGTGTGTAGCCCCTAGAGAACCATGCCTTAACTTTGCTCTATTCTATTCAGACTTATTATTTTCTTAAAGTCTTGATCTCTCTTGCAAACAGGAACTGACCACAGGGTGTTGGGGGGGGGTGGCAAAGAAACACACACACAAAAAAAAAAAAGACTTAATTTTTAAAAAGCTTTTGGCATCTCTGCTTGATAAAATATCAGATTTTTAGTATCCTGCTGACTGGTTGGTTAAGTTGCTAATCAAGGGCTAATCAAGAGCTAATCAAGCTGAAAATCATCTGATTTAAATCACTAGCTGGCGTCGTGGTGCGTCTCTAATTGTGACTTTGCTCCAGTCATGATCGGGTGTGTTTCAGTGGTTTAAGCAAAAGAGATTGCAGTTGAGATTAGGAGTTAAAAATATCTGAGATTTGCCAATAGGTCACTTTCTTGACATTGTTTTTTTTTTTTGTCACAAAAGTGATCTGCCTGTTTTGACTTATTCTCATTTTTTTCACAAAACAGAGGACTTTACTTTTTACGTACTTCCTTTAAATAACCGAAATGCTTACACTTTGAGGTGCTAAGAGCTCAGCTAATCAAAATTCAGTTTTGTTCTCTATACTTCTCATATCTGTTTTTATTAAGTCTTTTTTTTTTTTTTTTGTCTCTTCTTTTCCAGAATGGTCTCCCCCTGCATTCCTCACTAGATTAATTACCCTCCTTCTCCCCCCTGGCACAAAGTAAATCAACACCATGAGTATTATTCAAGACAAGTTAGGCAATGAGTTTCTGCGCAATGGAGGCATGGACCCCAATTTCGCTCCAGGTATGCTTATGTTCAGCCACTTGCCGCCGGTCACCAGCTTCACGCGGCTGGCATCGCAGTCGGTCATCGGTGAGCTTCCCCAAGAGATGATCCTGAAAAAAGAGCGAGACTCGCCACCGGAACACCAAGGCCCCGTCGCTGCCAGCACAGGCGGCTTCCTCCACAGCATGGGCATTAAGCAGGAGCGGCTGAGCGAGCTGGACTATCGGATGCCCCTCTACAGCGGGGGCGGAGGGGTAGGGGTCAACTGTCCTGGAGGGGGCACAGGGAAGAGCAGCACTGACATGCCCGACATGTCGTTCGGCAACCAGCACCAAAATCACCAGAACATGCTACTGCATGACCTTAGCCTCAGCAATGTTCGCTCCTTGGGAGAACAGGTAAGCAGCAGCAGCAGCTCTGGCTTTAAATAATAATTTTATCTTCTGAGATTCTTGTTTTCTATTCAGGAGTAGTTTAAATGTGCTTTCTTTTAAAAAAACAAATCAAAAACATGTCTGTTTTTGTTTCTTTTTTCAGATGCCTGGAAGACCAGGTAAAGAGCCAAAAGAGTCCTCAGGTAGGAGAGGCCGGAGGAGCAATGGGGATGGGCAAGGAGGCAAAGCACGGAGGAAACGCAACGATCCGTCAAAGGTTAATCCCTTAACGCAATTAAAGCTTAACTGAGAAGGAACTGAGATTTTCAAACAAAAATTTAGACTCAGAACGACGATGGTGGAAAGATGCATTTCAATTAAAGGCGTCACTTTATGGAACAACCTGAACATTGAGATAAAACAATTTAAAACTATTTCTGCATTTAAAAGAAATGTGAAAATCATTTTAATAAGCTGATGTTTGTTGTGTACTTTTTTTGTTTATTTGGAATATTCCTGTAATAGCCTTCTAAGCTGAATAGCTAATTTCAGATAAAAGTCTAAACTTCTTTCTGCTTGTTTTTATTCATGATTTCTTTTACTTGTTCCATGAACCATTCATATTCATTATTGAGTGTATTAAATTAAAAAAATGAAAATATTTACAAGAAGAAGAAGAAAAAAAACAACAATGTTTTTGTATTTTCTCTAGGCTATGATGTTGGATGGGGATGGAGCCTGCCTTTCCCCAAACTCAAAACCACATATCTGTGAGCACTGTAACGCTGCCTTCCGCAGCTCCTACCACTTACGTAGACATGTGCTCATACACACAGGTGAGACTTTCTCTTCTTTATACCATCTAAATTCTTACACTGCAATATTTATCAGGTCTTTTAATTAAAAGATACAGGAAGTGCAGAGAAAACATTCAGCTGAGCAGCAGATGAATGAAATTGAGTCACTGTCTCTGATCTGTTAGAGGCTGCTCGGCCTGAGCGACACACCCTTTTCTATCAAAGGATTTGATAGTAAACTGGTTAGGACCATAATAACAGAATTTGATCATATAAAACAAGCTGTCTGCTCATAACACTTTGTATTTCTGCGATAAGACTCCGTAGCAGTCTCTTGGAACCAGACATGCAGTGATGACTCAATGGTTACTCACGTGTTTCTCTCCATGTTAGTCACTCTTTGCTGGGAAATCTTCATTTGATTATTTGAATCTGACCTCATAAAAGATTTAAAGGATTAGTCACTCTTTTATTTTTGACATTATGTGCAGCTCTGTGCCAAAGTCGTTGACCACCGGTATGTTTGAATATATTCCAAATCAGCTCTAATTGATATTTTGTTTATTTTGGTGATGGTCAGTTTATTTTTCAGTTGGTGTGTATTTATTCATGATGTTTGCTTAATATAACAAAAATTGACATAAATATGCAAATTTGAGTCTGGTAAAATGTCTAGGATCCTAATATGTGACTTTCTAATAAATTAAGATTATCTTTAGGCAGCAACAACAGTTGCATATTTTTAGATTAATCTTTAATGTATAATTAGGCTTTTACATATAAAACACAAATTATTATCTACAGGCAAAAGAATAGTTTAATCAAGAATCAATTGGAAGTTGCATGTTTAGCTACTTACTAGCAATTGTGCACAAAGCAGATTTTTACCAGTGTTTGTTTGGATCTATTGAATATGCTAAATATCAAACTTTTGTAATATATTTGCACTACCAACATGTTTACTCAAGTTTTATGGTATAGATAATAGTACTTAATTTATTCAAAAGTAATGGATATACATCTCTATGGGATTTATTACATGCAATACACATGTAATAAAATTAATCTAATCAGAAACAAGATATTGAAGATGGATGGTTTTTCCTTTATTTTACAAAAAATATTTTAAGCTTCTTTTGACATTTTTTTTAAATTCAATTCAGTGTGTTTTTGTGAAATCTTTTGTTGAACTTATGAAATTTTGTAAATTGCCTATCTAAATTGACAATTTTAAATCAAATAATGTGCTGATTTTATATTTAAATCTTACAGGCCAAAAAATCTGCCAAGACTACAAATCAAATGTTGCACCTATCGCTTTTAAAAAAAATCCCAGTTTGAGTTATACGAAAATACGTGTGTAATTTCAATTCTCTTTGCAAAAACACATCCTATTTTCTTTAGTTTTAGCCTGTTATTTTATGTTGTGTGCAAATGTTTTTGTTCTTGCTTGTACAGGTGAGAGGCCTTTCCGTTGTAGTCAATGTAACATGAGCTTCATTCAGAAATACCTTCTTCAGCGGCATGAGAAAATTCACAGCGGTGAGTCAGTTATTTAATTTAGTGAGATGTATCGCTTCATGCCGTGATCTTGGCTGAAGTAACTGATTCTGACACTGCTGCTGTTTTCATTCACAGGAGAAAAACCTTTCAGCTGTGACCAGTGTAACATGCGCTTTATCCAGAAGTACCACATGGAGCGACACAAAAGGACACACAGTGGCGAGAAGCCGTACCGCTGCGATACATGCCAACAGGTAATATACTTCCATATTTTCTGTTTTTACAGGCTCAGTATTACGTAAAATCTACTTTTATTCATTTAAAAAATGCTGTTCCCTTATCAAAAACATACTTTGATTATTTTATGCATGTTTAAGAAATCCTTTAATCTCCCATTGCAACCATTGATCTGTACAAAACACGACTTTCCCACTCAGCTCCTTCAGACTAGCCAGCAGCTATTGGCAAACACCTGGTGGATTAGAGCATCAGCTGAGCTCATCATGCGAGCTACTTCTCAGTGCAGCGTTGGTAAAAAACAATGTTAAAGGGTTAATAGAGGAGCCATGTTGTGATGACTTCCTGTTGGAGGCCAAATTTCAAGGCGTTAAATTGCAAAGTCAAATTTCTTTCAATACATACAGCATTTTTATCACTGATGTTAACATGGTTATGATTATGCTATAAAATGATACTATGTGGAAGTGAAACACATAATACTGCCCTATTAAACGCTAAGTTTCAATGCCTCTTAGGCTAGTTTGTTGAATCATTTAGTTTTATCCATTATTATTTTTTGTTTTCATGTCTAAACTTAGTCTTATTTTGTTTCTTTCAGTTTTTCTCAAGAACAGACCGGTTACTGAAGCACAAACGGACTTGTGGAGAAGCCATAAAAAAGGGTCTAGATCCAAGCATGCTGGAGCTCAGTGAAGCAGAGCTAGGCCAAGGCAGCTATTCACTCTCTCAGGGAAACTCAACCACCTCCGGACGAAAGAGGGCAAAGTCCAAAAACGGTGAAGGTGGCGAACGCAAGAAGAAAAAGAATGCCCCAGCAGCAGCATCGTCTGGGGGGATGGGCCTGCAGGACTTCAGCATGGAGCACCACTCAGGCTCTGATCCCACCATGCAGGTGCGCACCCCCAAACTGGTCTTCAAGAAAACTGGACGCAAAGGGCTAGACAAGGGCCTCCTGTCCCTGGAAGATGGTGCTGATGGGCAGAAACTGTTGGGCCAGAAGCCGGACGCCATGGATCACGTGGAGGGTTCTGCCCTTGACAACATGGCTCTACTCCAGGGACCCGGTGGCAGCAAACCCGGTCCCACCACCAGCAGCAACTACGACGATGCAATGCAGTTTGTCAAAAAGCGGCGCTATCTCCACGCGGTCAACAACGACTACGGCGCCGGCTCGCTTCACATGGCGTCCCAGGGTAACAACGTGATCCAGGGTTCCCTGGGGCCCGAGCCCACCCTGGCCATGCTGGACTCCTCTCCGCTGGAACTCAAACACGACAAATCAGGCATTCCAGACGAGGTGCTGCAAAGCCTGCTCGACCATTACAGCCATAAACCAGAGGGAACCCACCACGATGTGACCTTCGACCTGTCGGACCACCCGCACCACGTGGACCTCCAGCCAGCGGCGCCCGTCACCCCTGAGCTGGAAGACGACTCCCCCAACGGCGGCGACAAAACGGCGGTAATGAGCGAATACTCGAAGTTCCTCCTTCAGGCCTTGGAGCGCACCAGCCATAGCGGACCCTTCCCCAGCCTCGGCCCGACGGGTCCCTTCCCTCTTCTATCCAGCAGCTCCAGCCCCACGGGGCCCCTGTTCTCCGACAAACACGCGTACAGCACCTCGCCTCTGGATTGCGGCTACCCGCCTGCGGTTTCCTCCCCTCTGCCCATTGCCCCGCCTTCATCGGCTTCCTCTTCGTCATCCTCTAAGTCCCACTATGGGATGTTGGTGGGGTCTCCCTCTCAGGCGGGCTACCACCTCACCCTGGAGTCCACCAGCCACCAGCAGCTGACTCCGTCTCAGGAGCTGACCGAGCAGCTGGAGAAGCAGCACTCCCCGGGGACCTTCACCATACCGCCCCAGGAGCTCACCGCCACGGCTGAGGGTGCCAAGGGGCCTCAGTCCAAGGCCGGAGGGAGCGCGGCGGCCTCCAACGGCTCCACCTACCCCGACCTGTCTCCGCTTAACCCCCCTAAAGAAACCACATACCAGATCGAAAACTTCGCCCAGGCCTTCGGCTCCCAATTCAAGTCTGGCCGGCGGACCCCTCTGAGCTACGGCAGCGACCCGGGAGCAGAGGTGGAACACAGGATACGGACTCCGGTGTCAGAATTCTCAGGGTATACCAGCTTGTTAGCTGATGTCAGTGAGCCAGTGAGTACAGGATCAAAAACCCCGACAAGCCAAAGTTTCAGATAAGGGTCAGATGAGGTGAAGCCTGTAAGAGGGGCCAGTTTGTTTTTTTGTTTGTTTTGGTCACTGTCCACCCGGCCCCCGCACTCGCTCCAATTTAGTTCCTGTAGCAATGTTTTTGTTTTTATGAACACTGCCATTAAATGTTAATACAAAATGACCAGGGAGGGTCTTCTATGGCCTCAAAATGCAATTTTTTAAGATATTCTCATTTTTATCATGTAGTCGCCTATGTTTTTGTTTAAGAGTAGTGATTTTTGATATGAACGTATCGTAGATTTAAATGTAATTTAAAAAAAAAAAAAGTTTAGAGGGTAGCTATGAACTTGCTTGTTTTATTTCTTTCCTCCTTTTTCTGATCTATTTGTGATTTTTATCAATCATCATACCATTGTAAAGTAATGAATAATGTTGATGATTTCAATAATAATAACATTGTGTCAGGGAAAGGCCCAGAATTCAAATGGCAAAAAAAAGTATATATTGTCTGTTACAAGAAACATATAAACTCAGGAAAATAGGCGAAATTGTGTAATAAGACTTTGTATTATGAGATGCAATTAGCACAGTTTTTACAGGCATATTTTGAGACTACAAAGCTTTTTTCTTGTCTTATTTAGTTTTTTATTTTGTTACTTGTCAGAACAACAAAATTTACAATACACGGTAATGTTCGGTTTGTACTGCGGATAGCTTTGTCGAGATTATGGTACTGTTGTCTCAATGTGAAGACATTCGCATTTCTTCTGAGAGCCACGTCTACATGAATTTCTATCAGCTGTAGCAGCAGGCTGCGTTTCACGTGGCACGCTTTTTTAGAAAGACGTTTCAACATCGCTGAGTATTGTAGCATCAGGTGACTCATTTCTATCCAGAAGTAGCTGCAGGATGCGACGAGCGTCAGTGATCTTTTCATCATGCTGTTTAGTTTTTTATTTCTTTCTTATAAACAAGTCACCACTTTTCTACTCCACTCCTTGCTGTTCCTGTTTATGTGTCAATGGAATCAAACAAGCACTTTTTTAAACAAATCATTGGAAACAACAATAACCCATTCAATTTGCATATGTGATACGTGATTATTATGCTAATGGTTATTGCTATTTTTTAAGAGGAGAAAACTGTGAATGGGGAGGGAGGGCGGGTTAACGGGGGGTCGGCCGAGTGATTTGTAAAGGGCGGCCGTGGGCATTTAAGCGTATTTTTGTTGCTTTTTTTTATTTTAAAGGGTAGAACATGGGGGATGGGATGGGTGGGACTTCTTTTTTTTTATTTTGTTTTGCGGTTTTTCGGGTGTTGTTGTAAAAAGATGATTTGCCATAATTTTTGTTATTCAATATTTTGAGAGTACCTCTTTGTATTTAAGTGTTTTTGAGAGTCGGGCTGACATGCTGGATCCCTTATATTGGTATGTTGGTTGCATACCCAAACCCTTCTATTTATTTACCAATAGCATCACTCAAACAAACTCTGTAGCAGATCCTTTTAGGCAACTAATCACGGACCTACACCAAATCCCTCCTCTTTGTTTTCTTTTTCTTTTCTTTTTTTTTTTCTTGAGTCAAAAGAAACGCAGTCCAGAAACAAAGTTAAGTTCAGTCCTCCTCCCCAACCCAAAATGCAGCCCTGCACTCACAAGAATAAACAATGGCCTTCTTTGTCTTCCTTGGCTAAAGCCAATCTGTCCGGCAGCCAGGGTTGATATTTAATTTAGTTGATTTCCTGTGAGCCGTCGCCCCCTCCCCTTCCCTTTCCCACGTCTGTGAGCGCCACAGCTTCACCGGAGACTTCGAAGCTGCTCAGATCACACGGAACAAAGACTGACTGACCAGCAACTTCACTCCAAACACACTATGCTTTCAAAGAGACAAAAACAAAAAAAAAAAATGAGTGAATGAGATGGAGGGGAGAGGGGAAAAAAAAGACAAAAAGATTGACCTAAATATACCTCATATCATTAAAGCGTTAAAAAAAAAAAAAGCAGGGACACGCGTTTTATGTATGTAGTGGACATATTTGTAGTATAGGTTCGACATATTGTATAATCATTTAACACTGCCTGTGTTTACAATTTTAGAGCAAACAACTCATCAAAAATGCAAATGTATTATTTTTGTTTTCTGTAAAAAATAAAAAATACCATCCACGCCAAGCAGTGTTGAATTATAGATGCCTCATAGAACATTCATTCTTCTCATTATATCCCTTATTTTTGTTACTTGCCATAATGTGTTTTGATATGATCTCTAGAAGGATATTGTTTACAAAAATGTACAAAAACACTAAAAATCTGTTTTGTTTTTCCAGTATGCATGAAAAAATTTTGTACGGATTTTTTTCTGTCACCTCAATACCAAATTTTTGTAGCAGATGCCCCGCAGTTCCTTTGTCTTATTCGTTCTAGTCCCCTTGTGTTATGATTTCCCAGGCTATACCTGTTATTGAGATGAACGGATTAGAGAAGTCAATAAAACTTTTTGTTACTAAAGCTGTGCCTGTGTTTTTTTTTTTTTCCTATTTCTCCATAAGCGGTTTGATTTATACCTCATATCATTAAAGCGTTAAAAAAAAACCGCTTTCAGATAAATGCTGAACGCATTCAGATAAATTTGAACTGGAAATTAATATCCCTGAGAAGATTTAGGTTTAAAGTTATTTAACTTTATTAAAATGTAAAGTGGTCCAGAAAGAGGCACAACTTAAATCTGAGGAAGCTAAAGATTAAGGTTATGGTAAGGAGGCCGTCCAGCCTCAAAGTTTTGGAGCTCACCATAAAATAAATGGAAATTAATAAAAACATCTCCCTCCCACCCCCCAAATAGATACTTTGGACAGATGCAGGTCTCACTCCATAAGTGTCTCTAGTCCTTTTTATTCTCAAGACCAGCTGAAAACAAAGAACTATTACACAAACTACCAAATTTGCCAAATGTTTTTGTGTTAAAACCTGTAAAATACAGATTATGTGTCATTAAAAACAGTCTGGAGCTTTTCCACTGTATCCCTTCATGCATTAAACTTTACTACCATAAGATGGCGCTGTTTTATTACCATGTTCACCATAATCTGAACAACAGGGTAAGCTTAAATGAAAAAAAAAAAAAAAAACTTTTAAAATTAATCAATTTAAGTGCCGATTTTGCAGATTGCATAAGTGGACTCAGTAACGGTGGTTAATTGCTGCAGTTTAATGCAAGAATGCTACTTTTTGCTTCACTTTAGTGTTTTAGAAATACGTTTTTCAAGCAGTTCTCATGGTAACGGAATAAAGTCCAACCTCTTGTGTCTATGCAGTCTCTATGAACACAGTGCCTGAAAGAGTGAATAAAATGTTTTTAGTCTGTTTACCGAGCAATTGTGTCTCCTCCCCTCCACCTATATTCACTGTGTCGTTTTAATAAATTATCATATTCCTTACACAGACTGACTCGTTGATGCATGTTCTAAATTAGTCAAATGGAATCGTGGTGATAAGTTTTATTGCTGTCTACCACATGTCCAACTATATTACCGCCAATATAACTGTAGGTTAAAATGAACTAAATTTTCCTGCTTCCTGTACTAATATTAATAACTCTACTGATTTACAATAAGCAGTTCAAGCAGTAAAAATTGACCCTAGTAGAGATTCCTTCTATGAGAAGTTTAAAACCATCCTTAAATGTTTCAGATCATAAAAACAATTTCACAAACAGTCTGAGTTAATACAAAAGGAGGAATTTTGAAATAACTGAGAAACGTTTGCTAAACAATTTTTAAAAAGCAAAACATCATGCCTCAATCAAAAAAAAAAAAAAAAAAGTATAAGAAAAAAAAAAAGTTTATATTTTTAAAGTCAGGGCCAGGTCATAAACGTCTTTTGAATGAGAGTAGATTTAAAAATAGAGAAAACATGAAATAGTGGTGAACCTTCACATCAGTCCATCATCATCAACTCATACAGGAGATCATAAAGAATCCAGACATAAAATCCAACACAGTGCAGGCCTCACATGCCTTTATTAAAATTAGTGTTCAAGATTGAAAAAGACACCTCAACATAGCCTCCATAGGAGTTTAAAAAAGGTGAAAAAATAAAAATAATTTTTCTTTTTCTTTTGGTATTTAATTTTTTTTTTTTTTTTGGTGTTTAATTTAATTATTTTTTTTTTTTTGGTATACCAAAACAACAGCCAAAAATAATTTTTTAATGATTCCAAATGGTTTTGAAAAAATATTCTGTGGACTTATTTTTGGAAAGTGTATTTCTTGCATCTGGAATAAAACTAACAGCTTTTCATAAAAATAACACCATACCTTCAGTGAAACATGGTGGCGTCAGTGTAATGATCTGTGATTTCTTTGCTTGGAGAAAGCAAAGAAATCCCCATTCACATAGTCTTGACTTTTGAATTGTGAGTTCTTCTCTCAACAAGACAATCCAAAAGAAATTCTCCGATAATCACTACAGTCAGATTAAGCAAACTCTAGTAGCACAACGAATTGAAGTCCATGTGCTGTTTGATAATTAGGATTTAGCGGCATGTTGTGAGGTGGTGCTATAAATAAACTGAATTTACTTGAATAGAACTGTCAATATGCTTGGACATAACTTTATGATTAGATAGTTCACCTTTAAATGCAATATAAAAACTAAATGATCTTCTTGGAAGGGCCTAGTCAAAGTTCAGACAGAAATAAGTTTGTCCTAACCTCCTTCCGACTTGGCCAAATTAATACACAGTAATGTAGACCGAATGTCCTCTAAAGTGACGTAAAAGACTCATTGCCAGCAATAGAAAAGATTTGATGGTAGTTGTTACCATCAATGGTGACACAACTAGTTATTGACCAAACCCATTTTGGGCTCATACAAGCAAATTAGTCATTTTATTAACCTCTCAATCTACGTCTCATGTTTCTTCTCTCACTACAGAGGCTCTGACGTCCGGGTCAAAGGCCTTCAGGAAGAAGACGAATCCGGACAGTTTTCGCTCACCTGTTATCTGCCTCCCTCCCTCTTCACAAACATGGTGTTCTTAGGTTAATCACTGCTGTCGTCATGCAGCTGCCCCGCTGCCAGGAACAGAGCTGCTGGGCGGCATTATAAGGAGAGCACGTAAATAGATGTGACTTTGGACTTCCACTTGTCAGGAGGGGCAGTTATTGCTGTGCGATTGCTCTCGTGTTGACACTCCACCAGACCTGTAATAAAACCTGAGGGTAAAAAATGTTGCTGAAAGTTCTGGACACAAAACTGGGAAACATGTTTCCTCTGAAGTGTAACATATTTTATTTTCTCACTGGTGTAACATCTAAAGTGATGTAAAAGACACATTGCCAGTAATGGTAAAGAGTCATTACTCATGTTTAAGGCAACATGAACCATGTCCCAAATATCCTCAATATAATTTCTAAGTAGTTGGTCTGTTGTACATGAAGAGTACAACCACTAGTCTACAGGTTTCCATAGCAAAACAACCTAATAAATCATTCATATAAACACAGTGCAATGACTCTTGGAAAACTGATATGCACAACTTTAGGGTTTTAGGATAAGAAAAGTTCAGATTTAATGTTTTACTGTAGTGTTAAACTGCGGTGAACCACAAGGCCACACATTGTTGAAGCTGTCTAACAGTAGTATTGACTGTGTTGTGAGAAGATAAATATGGTGCTATGAAAAATTTATGGTTCCATAAAGAAGTCGTCAGTTTTTCCCTTGACTGTCAACCAGAAATGTTTCTGATCATCAAAAAATATATTTTTCAAAGAAAACCAGCATAAGTACAGAAAGCATTCTTTAAAGGATGAGTTAATTTATATAACAGAAAATAGTTGTTGAAAGGAAAACATGATTTCCCCCCTTGTTAAATCATGAATTAACTGTGTTAAAACAGTTCTGAGAAAACGGATCTTAATTAGTCAGATTCATTCCCAAATTGGGTATTGTCAAACTTGTAAAGTTGAGAAATAATTTAAATAGAACCAGCCTGACAACATGAAGTAGGCTAAAAGATCTCAAAAACCAATACATCGTGCCCCCATCTAAAGACATCCAAGAACACATGCAAAGGAAAGGCATTGACATCCATCAGTCTGAAAGGGTTACAAGTCATTTCTAAGATTTTTGATCTCCAACATCCACCAGTGAAAACCATTATCCAGAAATTCAGAAAACAAGGAACAGTGAAGAACATTCCTAGGACTAGCCAACCTACCAAAGTTACTCCAAAAGAGCATTGACAACTCATCCTGGAAGTCATTAAAGAACTGAACCCAAAACAACAGACTGTCAGCATCTAAAGTTTTGAAAGCTTAATTTGAATCACTTAAGATCAAAGTTCATGATTTGCTAATAAGAAGGAGTCTGGGTAAAAAGTGATGTCTACAGAGCTTTAAATGTTGTTCATGTTCCTTCTTTAACCTCCTGAATGAGAAGTTGATGTGCTATTAGAAAACATTTGGTAGGCCAGTCACTTCTTACCACTGTACCACTGTACCCCTGGCTTTTTGGAGTTATGAAGCCCTAGAAGTGGATTTTTAACCCTTTCAAGCACAATAGAAGCTAACAATTCAGTTCCTCGTCTGTCAGAACTCTACTGGGACGTCTTTTCTTATCAGAGACAATCCTCACTTTATTGGGACTAATGGTTAAAGTGTGTTTATTATTATAAAGTTTATTTGATAGGGACAGACACACATCGACATAGACAAACTGAATAAAACAGTAGTCCCATGTTTGCATCATGGAGCAATAGCAACAGCTAATTCGCAGCCCTTGTCCCTAGTTGGGCTTTTTAAAACATAACTCTAAAAATTGAAGTCATAATCATTTAAAATAGCACAACATAATGTATACAAACAGAAAAATGTAAAACATCAAAAATGGGTACAGTTCTGTTTTTGACATAACCAAAGTTTTGTTTGATTTTCGACAATACTAAAACTGGTTACAGACTTTAAATGAACAGGAAGTGAGTTGCAAGCTGCAGATCCTCTCACAGGCAGAGCACTTTGAGCAACAGTGGTTCTTCGAAAGGAGACCTTACAATTTCCATCCAAAGCCGCTCTGGTAGATCTGCTATTGCCCTGCAGTCTCTGTATACAAGCGCTTAATAATGTAGGTGCAAGTCCATTTAAACACTTAGAAATCAATTTTAATACATTATAATTTAGAAAATTTGTAAAATCCAAAATGCCAAATTTAACCAAAATGTGACAGTGATGGAATCTAATCGGCTTTTGATATATAACCTTTAAGGCCCGATTATAGAGACTTGCTAATGGTTTGAGTATAGTTTGATTAGTCTGAGACCAGACAGTAGCTCCGTAGGTAAAATGTGAGAGGATCAGTGAGTTCAAAAACATCTCTGCACAGTGAAGTGTCAAACAATGTCTAATAATTTTAAAACAATTTATATTCGATCTAACAGTTTTGCAGATTGTATCAACATGGCTCCTAAAATTTAACTGAGCATCCAGAATTATTCTTGTGATACTTGTTCAATAGGGTCCCCATTGATCTGAATATTCAAGGACTGTAATGATGTTTTCTTGATTGAAAAGCAAATGCACTTTGTTTTCTTTGTATTGAGAGTTAAGCAAGAATCCTTTAGCCATGTTGATAATCTCTGCAGACTGTTCTGAAGTATTTCATTAACAACAATACCGCTTTTGTCTGATGTATAAACAATGGTGTCATCAGCATACATTTACAGATTGACTTCAGGACAAATTTCAGGAAGACTATTAACATACAAACTAAAAAGGACCAGACCTAAGATGGTTCCTTGTGGAATCCCTGTTACAATTTTGCAGAAGACAGATTTACTGTTATTAATGACAACACACTGTTCACGATCTTCCAAATATGATTTAAACCAAGACAATGACCGTTCTGAGACGGTCATTGTCTCAGAACGTCATAAATTATGAAAGCCTTGAGATCAGTAAATTGTGATTCACCGTATCAAAGGCCTTTTTCAAATCAAGAAAAACTGCACCAGTAATTTGTCCCTTGTCAAGTGATTGTTTAACCTTTTCAAGCAGCGGTCTCTGTGGAATGTTGACATCTGAAAGCAACCTGAAGCGGATGCAGAAGATTGTTACTTTCTAAATGCAGTAATAGTTGTTCCAGAATAATTTTCTCCAGCACTTTTGACATAACCGGAACCAGACTTATTGGCCTGTAGTTGCTGATTTCATGTGGACTTCCTGATTTAAAAATCGGTTTCACCAAAGCTTTTTTCCATGCATCAGGAAATTGTCCTGTTCTGATGGAAATGTTAGCTATATGAGTTAAAGGTTCTACTAAAATGTTACTGTATTTAAAAAAAAAAACATAGCATCTAAATTATACATATCCTTTGCGAGAGAATTACTTAAGCTGTTAATGGCTTTTTGAACATCAGAGTAATGAATTTCCTTAATCTCAAAGAAATCAGAACACTTTTTGGTCGGGTTTGTACCGTGTAAGTGTCTACAGTGGCATGACAGAGAAACAGTGAATCTCTGTGTCCTTCAAAAGATAAAACACTTACAAAATTGTTAAAGTTATAAAATGAAAAGATAAGATAAGGATCTAACTCCTTCATTCAGTGGCTGAGTCCATGATAACAAATAAAACTTCAGTTTTGTTCAGATTAAGCTCATAATGATTCTCTAACATATTTAGAAAAGCCATAGTAGAATAGAATATAAATATCCCTTATTGTCCCTCAGTGGGGAGATTCCAGTGCAACAGCAGCAAAGTGACAGGCAGCCAAAGCATGTAAGTTAATACAAAGATAAGAATATATATAAAAAACAGAATGAAGATTAAAATAAAGAGCAAAATTTCAACATAAATACTGTGCAGTTATTAAAAGTAACGTACACCGGTCCAAAGGAATATGCAAAAGAGAAGGTTAGTTTAAAAAAAAAAAGTACAAAATGTGCACAGTAAAAAACTATGCACAATAAAACTGTGCAACAACAGAAATATGCCAATACCAGCATGACAAGAGTTATGGATTAAAATGTTCATCAGACAGTTTTGCATATTTAGGAGACTCAGAAAGGTAGAGCAGTCTACCCCCAACACAACTGTGATAATTAATCATATCCATCCTTCAGTACCTTGGGGGAGTTTAAAGTGCTTTGGACCTAAATTAGAGCCTTGCAGGACACCATGGTTTACCGTTATTTATTGTTTTTAACATGTAAAAGCTCCACTACTTAGCTTTACAAAAAATATTTCTGACGTATTACACCCAGAATATGATTTATACAAACAGGCAAATCAAATAATATATGACCAGTAAAACCAAATGTTCTTTATTGGTGTTCTTTACACCAAAGTAGAGTTTAGTTTGCTAATTTTTGTTCCTCACACAATTAGCAATTAATGAGAATCTAGAAACTCCCTTTAAGTAGTTCATACTCCTAATTTTTCCGTATTTTCATATTTTAATCCTGTCAGTTTGTGATGTTTACAATTCATCCCCTTTTGAAAGCTGCGTGGAACAGACAGGCAACCTTGTCAAGGATAAACCTTCAGTGTGGTCAGCATGATACGTGAAATACCTTCAACTATAAAAGTAATTTTGTGATGATGACGTAAATGAGTATCTGAATGGGTGGAAAAAAAGTCATCTCTTTTTCCACCATCACCCAAGATGACGTAGAAATGGTGTAAGAGTTGAATATGGTATCAGTGAGTTGAAGATTGTATCAGTGCAAAGAGAATCAAAGTCAATGCAAAGCGATTTCTGTTCAAGAGCAGCAATGCAGCCGTTCTTCAGGTTCCATTAAAACCTTCATTTCCCACTTTGTGTTCACACATATTCCCAGTAAACAATAGTTTAAGTGAGTTCATTCTAACTTCATACACATTTTATTTAAGTATATTTTTATCTGTTTATGCCTGTGATTGCCTCCTTTCACAATATAACCCGTCTTAAGATCTAAGGTCAGGTGGTACATAGTCCCACCCTGTTTTACTGGTAAACTAAACGTCTGTGATGATACAGGAAGTAAGTGGGTCAAAATGTCCTTCAGCGACAATATTTTAAGACTTGTGAGAAAAATATATTAGTGATGATTTGTGATTGTTTTCTGATGTAGATTATTAAATAAATCAAGCTTCAAAACATGTGAGTGTTCAGGAAGGACAGATGGGAGAGTTATAAAAGCATTAAACTGACAAGGAATGTAATCTTTGTCCCTCTGGTTTATTATTAACGTCTTTCTGTAACCTATAAAGTCAAAGTCAGAGATATGTGTGTGAAAAGGAGTGAAACAGCAAGAAAAACAAAACTACCCTCAAAAGTCAGAGTTTTTAGTAACCAGTGTTGTTATATTGTCTCTTTGGGTTTGATTGTACAACATTCTCCAAGCTCTTTGCAACATCAAGGGCAATCAATGAGGGATAAATAGTCACAGGGCAGGTTTAGCTAATCTATCAAGGTATTTGTTCTGCATTAGAAGGTTTGACATGTTTCTGCAGAACTTCTACTTCTTCCTCTTTTTGAATTTCCCTTCGTCGTCTTTACCACATCCAGATTCCTAAAAGAAAGAAGTTCAGCTGATTCTGTATTTATGCTAACAAGTAGATGAACATATGTACCTAACAGTATGTCTAACAAAACTACACATGCAATAAACTAGAGGTTGTGTAGCATTTTGGAAAAAAAAACCCAAGGAAAATAGTGAGCTCTCTTTAGTGTAATAAAGTAGAGGTGGTTCAAAAATATGTATGTAAACATATTTGAATGTCTTGGATGATCACCTTCAAAACTTATGTAGAGAAACTTGTTGAAACATTTTACCTGTGCTGAATTGGGATTTTATATATATATATATATATATATATATATATAGAGTCTTTTAACGGTTATTCTGATGCATCATCTCTTCTCTGAGGTTCATTACAAATTGCACATTTTTGAATCTCTACTTTGAGTCATACTCTCAGGTAAGATGGCCAGTCAGAGGAATATTCATTTTTATTAAATATAAATTCATGAGAGCACATATTTATAGCCAGGAATCTTGTAATTTTCGGTAAGCTATGACTTTATGGTTTATTTTTTAGAATATATGGTTCTAAAAATTCTTTCAACTATAAAAACCCAACTACAGATTCCTGTCCCTTCACCTGCCTCAGGTATAAATCCTTACAAACTGCAGCTGTTTTGGCTTTAATGAAACATTATTTGAAGCTCCTGAAGACAAAAAATAAACAACAAAAGATATCAATAAAGTGAGAAGACTTTTATTTTATTTTCATCCACTTTTAAGTGAATATAAAGAACTTGGTGGACTGTTTGTTGCTGTTTTGTTGTCCTAACAGCCCATGTGTTTGACCTGTGACACACTTTCAGCTCTTCCGAAAATTTGTGCCAGAGACAGTTTATGATATTGGATAGCAATAAGGAAATAACAGTTTGAAAAAAGCATTGCCTCTGGGGTTTTTTCTGGAAGACATTTAGTGGCCGGTGACGCCCCAGGAGGCGTGGCTAAAGATTAAAACTTCACTCTCAGGCATGATTTCTCATTCATCTTAGGCTCCTAAGCTTTAAGGTGTCATCCACACATAGGTTGTACTGCTTTTAGTATTTTTGTGGAAAAAAATCGCCTTTTTTTAGTACAATGGCTAAAACATTGATTGTGACATTCCTCCTTTGTGTTGCTGTAGCCACTGTTGGTAAGTAGTACTTCTTTTATAAACTATCCTTAAATTATTTTGGTTAGAAGTAGCTGTCAAGGGAAACATCTTTTTCTGTACTAGCTTGATTATTTTGTGCTCACGATGTTAAAATAGTGTCTGTTCTTTCATTAAAGCAGAAACAGCTGTAGTCTATGAAGACAGCAAAGCAGGTGAAGCAACAGTTTAACAGATAAATTATATCTATTACAAAATATTTATCTCATTTTTAAGATTGTAACTGAAATAACCCCTATAAACATGTCGAACACATCCATGGTTATTTTTTTATTTAAGCAATGGTCTCAAACAGAAGGAATTTCAATTTATTTAAGGATAAAAATTAACAATAAGTTGAGTTTGCCTAATTATGTTAAAGCAATTTACAGGTTTAATGTACGAACAACTATATTTATTTTAAAAATAGACAGTGTCTGAAAATCTGAAAGGGTTTGCTCTTTAAAGATGATACAGCTTCTGCTGCAGTTATTTCAGTGACTATAATCGTATTTGGATTTTTCATTCAGAACATGTTTTATTACCAAAAGCAATACTGAGAGTTTTATACTTAGTTGCTGTGGAAGAAACATAACAGAGACAAAAAACCAGTAACCTCCTAAATGATTCAGCTGAATTTGTTATCAATTAGTTAGGAAACATAGAAATTATGCATCGTTAGTTAAACTGAAGCATTTTCTTTAAATAATAACAGATTGATAGCAACGGCAGCATATGTTTTATAACTCAGAACTAATGAAAAACTAACATTTGTTTCCACAGCAGCAACAACGACCAATTCACCACCTACCACAACACCACTACCTACAACCACGAAAACTACAACTACAACAACTAAAGCTCCAACCACAACTATAACTTCAACCACAACAACTAAAGCTCCAACCACAACTATAACTCCAACCACAACAACAAAAGCTCCAACACCTGCACCATCTTCAACAACTACTCCACCAACAGGAACTCCACCTACAGAGGGTTCGAGTGTTTCACCGAATACAGGATCTTCCCAAACGAACGCTCCCTCCACAGCACCAGTGACTGAACCTCCAAAGCCTTCAAGTAATTCAGCTACTTTACAAAAATATAAATAATTTAGAAACCATAGCTAAACATTAAAATACCTCCATTGTGTGTTTGTGTTTCTTGTCACATTATCAAGGTGCTTGTGCTTCAAACCCATGTGGTGGTGGAAGCACCTGTGAGGAACGTTTTGACGAGACTTTCACTTGCTTGTGTCTGCCTGGTGACGTTTATCAGGGTGACTGTCAAAGAGGTGAGTACATGAGAGTAAAGCAACATGGGAATATGGGGCTTTTTTTAAACTAAGTGTAGAAATATGTGCAGATAGACAAGGTGAACAATCTTTATGCAGAATGTCACCAAAAGGACTAATGGTATTTCTAAAATGGCTTTTCAGTAAATCATTAGAAATTTGAATATGTTTGAATATGTTTAATTTGACTTTGAAAAACAGGTTAAAGAAGTAATTATCTAGATTTGCTCTATTGTCTGTTATAAAAAAAAGACTCAGAGATTGACATAATTTTGATAGCCAAATAGCTGCCCCCTGCTGGTCAATCTGAGGACTTTTTATATATGGAGCTAAATTAGTCTCAGAAAGATTCACAACGTTTACGATATTTGTATGTGTACAATGAGATCCACAAGCGTACCAGATGTGTTATACACATAATTCACAAATGTGCTTAACACAATGCATAATTGTGTATCTCAGTATTCACATATGTGTAAACATTTTGTCAAATTTTGTTTCAAACTGCACAAGTGGTAGTAAACTACAAATCTGAAAAATATGCATTCACATAGCCCTTTCTATTTCTTCACAATGAGAACAAGCCCCTGAAGGATTTTTCCCTAGAATATTTCGCTGCTCCTCTCGGTAGTCTCCAGGGACTTTTTATTTTTCCAGGAAAAGAAGAAGAAACTATTGTATTTCAGCAGTGCAGTCTGGAATATTTTTTTATAATACAGTAACTTTAATGAAAGTGCATGTCCTTAATATAATGCGTTTGGACTTCGGGGTGAAGTCAAAAATATATTTCCAGTAAATCTGGTAATGCTCAGATGTCTGAGGTTTTCTTCTGCTTTGAGCGGAACATCACAATTCTAATGCTTAAATATCCCAACTTTTCACCAGCCTTGAACACATCATTCTCACTTTGTTAGAAAGTATCAAAAGTCGAAAGCAGAGGAAGGCTGATCCATGCACTTGTGTTGACTGATCCGTCCACAGCTGGCAATTTGTGCATGCATATTTTCAGATTTATATGTGTATTTTCTTACTACTTGTGCAATTTGAAACGTTAAGTTGACAAACTATTTATGCGAATTTTGAGGCACACATTTAATTATTGTGTATATATTTGTGAATTATGTGATACTCTTACAAATCTCCTTGAAGCCTTGTGGATCTTATTGTATGCGTACAAATATTATTGCATGTGTTGTGAATCTTTATGAGATGAATTTAGCTCCATATTTAAAGCCTTTCAACAGAGTTTTCATTCACTTGAGAAAAAAAAGAAGAAATATCATATGGTCTGTCAGCTGATCAATTAATGATACTATTAATAAGGACAAATTTACTGAATATTTAATCTCATATTTATGACTGAATGTCATTACTATGTCTTTAAAAGCCCAAATCAAATTTAATTCTCAAACTGAACATAAAAAACTGTCAAAAATATGACTTTTAAACTCATAGTAATGACTATGAACCTCAAAAATATGACTGTACATTTTACACCAAAATGGTGACTTTTAAACTCATAAGTATAACATGGAAATCTGAAATTGTTACTTTTAAACTTAAGATTTCACTAATATTGTCAATAATATCATTTTTAAACCTTGCTCAAAATTATAACTCACGATGGAAACTAATATTTTAGAAAATCCTGCCTATAAATTTCAAAATTAAAACTTTTGAAAGCATAATTATTACCCTGAATATCAAAATTTCATCATCTACATTGCTATCTTCAGTTTTTTTTTCAAGTGGTGGAAATTTGCTTCCATTAAAAACTTCAATACGTACCTTGTATATTTATTCTGTGGTTTAGCAAAATCTGAAACAAAGATAAACCACCAAATTCAGCATTTTAAATGTCTTTGTTTATATCATCACAAAAACAATGTAGATGCTAATTAACCATTTCGAACCCTAATATTTAGCAGTATGTTGATCAATGTAAAGTTAATCCTTTTAATTATATAGTTTCAAGTTATATTTAGTTTCAGGTTTAGTTTCAGCATTTCATTTATTAGTTTCAGTCGTAGCAGTGGTGGTAGTAGCATTGTTTGACTTGGACTATATTCAAAGACATTAAAAGGTAATATAATTATTTTTCTTAAAACAATTTTGTTGTCATCTAGTCATTAGGCTAACAGTTAATTTAACTGTTTTTTTATTATTATTATATTTAATTGATAAGCTCTCATTTGTAAATTCAAACTGCTTGAACATTTCTACTTGTGTTTGTGGGATTCTTGTGAAACTTCATCACAGTGATCTTGTTTTTCCAAATAGCCAAGGTTTTCCCTGGACTGCTACAGTTGGGGACACCATATGATGAGAAAATGGCAGACAAAACATCACAAATATTTAATGAGACTGCCAAAAGAATTATTGAAGAGGTAAGCACTCATTTATCTTTCCCTATATTTCATTTTGGCCCAAATGTCATACTTAAAAAATATATTGGGGAGTAATGTTGATGTCACCTGTATTGCACTTAAGATTAACTTAAAAGACAATTTGTTCTTTGAGCCCAAAAACAAACAGAACACTGTTCACTAAAATGATATTTTTAATACACAGATTGACGGACAGTTCACAGGTGCAAAAAATGGATACATTAGAGCTATAGTGCTGGAGCTAAGGTAAGTTTCAGAGTCAAAATAGTATTTTCTATACAATAGTGAATATTTACAGTATGACACCAATTCTCTGCTTAGTGCAATATTCCTTAATTATGACATTTTTTCAAATAGGGAACAAAACGCTAATGCGAGGGCACAGAGACAGTCAGGAAACGTTGAAGCATCAGTAGAAATCATATATGAACCAACTGCTGAAATCACGCAAGAAACTGTAACAGAAACCATGAAAGATGTCGCCTGCACAGGATGTGCACTGGAAGGAACCTTTATCGGTGGGTTTTATACAAATATCTTGTTATTCTGGGTGCTCTAGGCTTTACCTTTCTCCTTTCTCTTATTCTATATGTAGCACATTCATTACACTTATCTTCCAGAATATCTGTGTTATATTATTCAGAAATATGTGGTGTTAAGACTAGTTCCCATTTTTGTTTTGCAACTTAATTTATTCTTCTTTTTATTTTTCTATTATTTTATTTTCTATCATTATGGTTTAGTTTTGTCAGATTTTTTTTTGTTACTACAAACTTATTTTTAATATTCTTGACAAGCATGGCACCACTGCATGGACAAAATATACATGTTATAATTTCTGTCAAGATTTTAAATCTGATGTATGTGCATGTTATGTTATAAAGTTTTCTGATGCCATCAACCTTTTTTTCTATTTCATTCAAAAGTCAAAAACCTTTGTGATTCCAATCCATGTGACACTTCATCTTCAAAGTGCAGTTCTGCAGAGGGCACTTTCCAGTGCACCTGTGGTGATGGCTTTATTGACACAGATTACACTGACAGATTATGCTTGGGTAAGGACATTTAACGATCAAGAAAGTTTAAATGTTTTTTCTGAGCTCTAACTGTAGTGTAATTTTCTGTATTTTAGCATGTCCCAGTGGTCAGAAACCTGTGAACAATGAATGTATAAAGTAAGTGCATCGACCTAACTGTCTGGTTTACTGTTTTCTGCAAGTCCAACGGTTTTAAGTTAAACTATGTTGTTGTTTTTTTCAGTTGTGGCTTTGGTTTGACTGGCTTCAACTGCAAGGACAGTGAGTATACAGTAGTGAAAACCAAAGCATGTTCATGATGATGTTAATTTTTATGTTTGCTTGAGGGGAGGAATTACAATAAGCATACAATTACAATTCACCATGCAATAAGTCACGTGTAAAGCAAATTATTTCTGTCATTTTAAGTGGAAAAACAATTCAGAATTGGGTCAATGACTGAGAAACTGGGGAATATTTTTCTAAGTGTTAAACAGAAAATAGTCTTCAACACTGGTTCTAATGCTGGACCACAGCCATTAGCTGCATGTCTTAGCCCCACAGTGCAGCTACAAAAGCCTTTATTTAAAAAACTATGAGACACATAAAACATCTACTAAAGAAAATTAGATTTTAGCCCAGTGAATTTTCCCTCTAAAGCTATAATAAAATCTTTAAAATCAAATTTTCAATTTTGAGACAGAATGATCTCTAAAATGTGATCCTGTTGTATCAAGATCGTAAAAAGACTGAGACTAATTAGTGACTGCTTCTCTGTTTGCTAGACACGTTGTTGATCGTTGTGATCGTTTGCTGTATCCTCGGCGCTCTGGTGATCGCTACATTGATCGCTTTGCCATTGGTAGCAAAAAAGTAAGTTTGAACTCTGTTCATTTATCGACCTTAGCGACTTCTACAATCACCTTTTTTCTCTAAAACTGCATTCATATTTTTGCAATAGACTGCAAGCTATGCTAGATATGCAATTTTAAACACAACAGGAGAGACATTGTTGCAGTTTTCTGTGTTATTGTTTCTTTCAGATCCAAGAAGAAAAGCTCCAAGAGAAATGAGGAAGACATTGGGAAACCCTACCAAAGTCATTCTGTTGCCAAGGCCCCACTATCCTACAGCAATGGCAACAGCAACGACTTTTCCGCTTCAGTTAAAGAGCCAACAAACAGCCTGGCGAATTCTGGGGCCCCTCGAATCCCACGAGCCACAGCCAACAGCAACTGGGAAAGCAGGACCAACCTGGAGATGACTCCAAGCAACAGTCGACAAAACTTGATTCCTTCAAGGATGAACTCGGTGGGTACACCTCTGCTCGACAACACAAACATCTGTGCTTTATTCACTCACAAATTATGATGTCTCTTCTTCTCTGCTGCAGCGATTCAACAACAACCAAGATGACATGTACTCGTTCTCCCAGAATCGACCCAAAAACCACGCTTATGAGGAGATGCAACCCAAGAGCAACCCTTATTCCCAGAACCGAGCCTCAAACCCTTACGCTCAGACCCGAGGCCAGACAAACCCTTACTTTAATTAAGGAAAGGGAAGCTGAATCACTTCAGGGGTTCCTATATTGGTGTTTTTTCCCCTAGTGACTGCAATTCATTGGAAACCCAATGATGTAAAAGATGTAAACAGAAGCATATCAGCTAAGATGTGCAACGTAATGTAGTAGATATTGTTGTATCATGTGTTCCTTTACTACTTTTAGCTGTTATTGTGTGACTTCTATCCTATAAGCTGTAATAAACCAATCTGCTTTTCATTGTTTAAATCTTTTTAATTCTTGTATTCTGATTCACCCATAGTTCTGTATGCTGATTGAACATGAGTCCATCATTTATTCCATGTTGAAATTTCTTTTTGTTCATCTATGAATTTACTACATTTGTTTTTTGCTCAGCATTTCAGGCTTAATTTGAGTCTCAGTTTTAAGTTTAACTAAGTTTTGGTAAATGAGATGAGCTGAAAATTTCTCCAAATTAGAGAATGTGAAGATGTTCATCATCTTTCAATATATTTTATATAGCGGTAAAATTATTTATAATTCCAAAAGTTTGCAATATTTAGCAATGCTTGTATCCTTTCTCTTTTTGTATTTCATAGTATTATGTTGTATTTAACTCAAAAGCTGCAAATCAGAGATGATCTGTATTTGAAATTTACACTTGCATTTTTTATATGAGTAAATAATAAAGATTGGATTGCCTATTTTTGAGTCTAAAATGTTTTATAAAAAGGATAAAAGGATATTGCTGTTCATTCTGGTCACACAAACATCATTTTAATGTTTCTACCTCTGATTCATACAGTTTAGGTCAAAATTCTCTCATCATGAGAAAACAGGGTAACACTATTTGAAGGGGGTTGAATAAGACTGATATGACACTGTCATAAAAACCTGTCATGAACATGAATAAGCCTTCATGAAT
>NW_015114653.1:63219-92544 GCF_001443285.1 Poecilia latipinna
CTTTATTCACTCACAAATTATGATGTCTCTTCTTCTCTGCTACAGCGATTCAACGACAACCAAGATGACATGTACTCGTTCTCCTGGAGACGACCCAAAAACCACCCTTACAAGGAGATCCAACCCAAGAGCAACCCTTATTCCCAGAACCGAGCCTCAAACCCTTACGCTCAGATCCGAGGCCAGACAAACCCTTACTTTAATTAAGGAGAGGGAAGCTGAATCACTTCAGGGGTTCCTATAATGGTGTTTTTCCCCTAGTGACTGCAATTCATTGGAAACCCCCTGATGTAAAAGATGTAAACAGAAGCATATCAGCTAAGATGTGCAACGTAATGTAGTAGATATTGTTGTATCATGTGTTCCTTTACTACTTTTAGCTGTTATTGTGTGACTTCTATCCTATAAGCTGTAATAAACTAATCTGCTTTTCATTGTTTAAATCTTTTTAATTCTTGTATTCTGATTCACCCATAGTTCTGTATGCTGATTGAACATGAGTCCATAATTTATTCCATGTTGAAATTTATTTTTGTTCATCTATGAATTTACTGCAGTTGTTTTTGCTCAGCATTTCAGGCTTAATTTGAGTCTCAATTTTAAGTTTAACTAAGTTTTGGTAAATGAGATGAGCAGAAAATTTCTCCAAATTAGAGAATGTGAAGATGTTCATCATCTTTCAATATGTTTTATAAAGCGGTAAAATTATTTATAATTCCAAAAGTTTGCAATATTTAGCAATGCTTGTATCATTTTTCTTTTTGTATTTCATAGTATTATGTTGTATTTAACTCAAAAGCTGTAAATCAGAGATGATTTGTATTTGAAATTTACACTTGCATTTTTATATGGGTAAATAATAAAGATTGGATTGCTGATTTTTGAGTCTAAAATGTTTTATAAAAAGGATAAAAGGATATTGCTGTTCATTCTGGTCACACAAACATCATTTTAATGTTTCTACCCCTCATTCATACAGTTTAGGTCAAAATTCTCTCATCATGAGAAAACAGTCATATTCAATAAAAACAATACATTCATAACCTCTAACACTAGCATTGTTTAGATCACCAACACTCATACTGATGTTTTCAAGCCTTTATTTTTGTTATGATTATTTTCTGATGATATTTAAATCAACTCAATAAAAAACATCTTCATGACAATCATGTTTAATACTTTCTTAAAGATTGCCATTTTCAAAAGCCACTTCTAATCTCATTTATTGAATGTGTCTGTAAATTTTATGTTAAATTTGGGCTTTAATTTATGCATGAAAAACTAACTATTGCTGTTGGATGGAATATTTATGCAATAAAACAACTTAAGTTTTTTTAAAATGAAAGCTGAGTCACAAGTTTGAGTAAAGTGAGAAGTACAGCAAGGGATTATCAGTTTTTGTCTTTGTTGTGGTTCAAAATTACACCTCCAGCCTGAATTATACACATATTACCTTGGCTGGTTTTTCTTCCACTACCCGGTGCTCAATTGACAGGCTTCCAGTTATAACCCTGCCTGGATATTTACATTTGTAATATTTTGAACTAATAAATAATTCAGTCAGAAGATTCTGTCAACTACTATGCGCGTTATGATTGGTTGTCTACACTGCACCCAGCAATCCCTTTGGATATCTACAGGTGGGGGGTGAATTTGTTTACAATTTACCCAATCTGATCAGGTAATCTGGGAAGAAAACGTGGCCCTTTGACAAATACATTTCAGCAATAATAACCTGAAACCAATTATTGGTGATTAATTTTAAGCTCGTGAGAGGAAAACAGGAATATTTACTGGAGTAACTTTGTGGGGGGAAAAAAATACTTTTAGGACTAGTTTATTATGTTTACTTAAGTGATGATATTAGGAAGCACTGCTGTTCTTACTTGAGTAAAATTTCTGAATATTCACTGTCAGTAACTTTACAGAAAGAAGAACAAGATTGTTTAACCAAAACTGTATGAGATACAGACACATGCAATGTTTATTGCATGTTTCATAACTGGTGACTAAGGTTTGTGACGTAAAGCCCTTCCTTGTTGCTGGAATAAGCTACAGAAATAAACTTGACATCTACTGTTTATGTTAAAGTGGGCCTTTATTGGCCCTTCTTGCTATATATTTGCTGACCTGTTTTTTTTTTTTTTTTTTTTTTTTTTTTTTTTTCCTTTGTACTTTTAATGGAACACACTAACACACACAATGTATTTACACAGGTTTGTTGTTCTGTTATTTCTGTTATTTTGTCTCTGTTGAGCATTCTGTTTCATTTGGAGACAGAAATAGTACATTAAATATATATATTGTCCCTGAAAGTACCTTACCTTATTATAACATATATTGAATTTACAATATCAAGTGTAAGTTTAATAAGTTTTATACTGAAGACATTTGACTTAGAAAAGTGTTCATTCTGCCTGGATTTACTTTGCAATGTTATATACTGTAATCATTTCTTAAATGTCACAATTTCCAAATTTTTGTCTCTCTGATGACATGATTTCTAAATAATAGGTAAAATGATCTAATCAGCCTTTTACCGGCCAATATTTATTTTCTCTTGAGTAATTTCTTGGACAGAATGAGTAAAACTATATTGAAGAAGTTGAGTACTCTACCCACCTCTGGTTATAAGCCATTGTAAACTGCATCCGTTTCAGCCTTGATTTAAAGGAACTCAGCGTTTCAGCTGTTAAACAGTTTTCTGGAAGTTTGTTCCAGATTTGTGAGATGCAGAGCAGATCAGAACCAGAAGACCTGAGAGGTCCGAAGGCTGAGACTCCAACAGCAGATCTTTAATGTATTGTGGTGCTAAGCCATTCAGTGATTTATAAACTATCAACAGTATTTTAAAGTCTGTTCTCGGAGCTACAGGGAGTCAGTGTAGGGACTTTAGAGCTGGTGTGATGTGTTCTATCTTCCTGGTTTTAGTGAGAACACAAGCTGCAGCATTCTGGATCAGCTGCAGCTGTTTGATTGATTTGTTGGGCAGACATGTAAAGACACTGCTGCATAATCAATGCTACCAAAGATAAACGCACGGATGAGTTTCTTTAGATCTTGCTGAAACATTAGTCCTCTAATCCTGGAAATGTTCTCCAGGTTGATAGAAGGCCAACTTTGTAACTGTCTTTATGTGACTCTGAAGGTTCAGGTCAGAGTTCATCATTACACCCACATTTTGGGCCAGATCTCGAGTGCGTTGACTCTAGATCGTTCCTCGTTAGGTCCAAAGACAATAACTTCAGTTTTGTTTCTGTTCAGCTGGAGAGTGTAATGCAAATTCACACAATGATTTGTCTGTTTAGTGCACAGACGGGTTAGAGTCGCCTGGTGACCAGTAAAACAGTCATTTGTTCCTAAATCCTGTGGCAGATACAGTTTATGATGAAGCATAACTACAAGCAAATAAAAGATACGGCCTTTGAAAAAGATGTGGCCTTTGAGATTTTTATTTTTTTTACGAAACACATTTAGTGCCCTGCAACGTCCGAGGAGGCGTGGTCACTGATTAAAACTTAGCAGTCAAGGTTGACTTCACTTTCATCTCAGGCTTCTAACCTCTCAGGTGTCAACCACTCATAGCTTGTACTGCTTTGGGTCTTTTTGTGGGATTTTAACCTTCAAGGTATTTTTTTTTTTTTTGAATGGCTAAAACATTGACTGTGTGACATTCATCCTTTGGATGTCAGTAAGCATTAATGCTTTTATATACTAGGTTTCAATCATTTTGTTTAGAAGGAGTAGCATCTTTTTTTTGCACTAGTTTGATTCTTTATTATTTTTTTGTCCTCGATATGTTAAAAATGTTTGTTCTTCCATTAATGCAGAAACAGCTGTGGTCTATAAAGACATAAGCAGAAGTGGAAAGAGTAAAACAATAATAAAAGTGCAATTACTTAGATAAAATGTCCCTTAAATGCAAGTTGCCACTGTAAAACATATGTCAAGTAAAAGTTGAAAATTATCTCATTAAACTTTCATTTTAAGCAAAAGCTACTAAGAGTATGTTTTATGAATGGAAAGTCCTGATTTTGGATTCCACAAAGGGAATTAGAGCACATTGATCTCAAACTGTTTTAAATTAATGCAACACCATGTCATCTGATTACTAACCCAGCAGATCAATGCTGTTTTTTTGTTTATTTTTTATTTTAACTAATAAATGGATCCAATTTCAAATGTAATTTGGATTTTGATTTATTTCTCATTTTGAGGCAGTTATTTTAAAAATAATCATGGTTGTGTCCATTATGCTACCAAGGTTTATGTTAGACACAAAATGTAAAAGATAATATAAATATTTTCCAATTTTCAAATCTGAACTTTTACCTGAGCATGTTTTCAGTAATGTGTTTTGCTCAATATTAGGATAAAAAATGAACAGTATAATTAGTTTGCATAATTGCATTAATTTTAGAGTTTATAGGTTTAAGCAGATATCAGTTTAAAAATAACGGTAACACTTTATTTGAAGGGGTGTGCATAAGACTGATATGACATAACATCTGTCATGAACATAAAGAAGTCTTTACGAATGATGACAGTTGCCATGAAGTGTCATTCGGTAAATAATGACACTTCTAACGCAAAGCTGCTCTAAAAGTTGCATTAAAAGTCCATTAAAAGTGCCAACGTTGCATGATATTGTAAATTATGATAATTTAATGCAAAGTTGGCATTTTTAATGGACTTTCAATGCAACTTTTAGAGCAACTTTGAATTAAAAGTGTCATTATTTTATACTTTTAATTGACACTTCATGACAACTGTCATAAACATTCATGAAGACTTCTTTATGTTCATGACAGGTGTTATGTCATGTTTATGACAGTGTCATGTCAGCCTTACACCCCTTCAAATAAAGTGTTACCAAGATAACTAATGTTTGAAAATCCGAACAGTTTTAGTGTTTAAAGATGATGCAGCTTATCTTGCTTTTCTTTTAGTGACCTTCACTATCATATTTGGATTTTTGTTTCAAAAGTTATCATTTATGACACATGTACTACTAAAAGTACTGAGCTATAAATTTTGTTATGCAAGTTCACTCCTAAACTCCTAAATGATTCACCTGGAGTGCTTACCGTACCTTATTTTATAAGTATAAAAAAACGTCAATCATTAATCAAAAGCAAGTAGATTCACACAAACATAGGAGAATAAAATAGATAAAAACAGAAAAAAAAACAATCTGTTTATTAACAGTGAAATTTCAACATAAATACTGTGCAGTTATTAAATCCAGTACAAAGTAATGTGCAACTGTGTAGGTTAAATTAAAAAAAACATACAAACTGTGCAAAAGTAAAAACAGGAGATTTACAGGAAGTGACAATAACAAAATGTGCAAAATACAGAGTCCAGATAAAGGCAGCACTGTTACTTAAAAATTAATAAAACTGTGTCAATGAATAAATGCTAACATCAGTATCACAACCACAGCAACTACAGAACTTCCTGTGTCAACCACAGATGGATCAACACATTCCATGACAAAAAAGTCTCCAACATCTGCACCAACCACAGAAGCTACAACAGCTTCAACACCCACAAAACCACTGACATCCGCACCAACCACAGACACTACACCAGCTTCAACACCCACAAAACCTCCAACATCAGGACCAACCACAGACACTNTGTGAAGATGTTCATCATCTTTCAATATGTTTTATAAAGCGGTAAAATTATTTATAATTCCAAAAGTTTGCAATATTTAGCAATGCTTGTATCATTTTTCTTTTTGTATTTCATAGTATTATGTTGTATTTAACTCAAAAGCTGTAAATCAGAGATGATTTGTATTTGAAATTTACACTTGCATTTTTATATGGGTAAATAATAAAGATTGGATTGCTGATTTTTGAGTCTAAAATGTTTTATAAACATCATTTTAATGTTTCTACCCCTCATTCATACAGTTTAGGTCAAAATTCTCTCATCATGAGAAAACAGTCATATTCAATAAAAACAATACATTCATAACCTCTAACACTAGCATTGTTTAGATCACCAACACTCATACTGATGTTTTCAAGCCTTTATTTTTGTTATGATTATTTTCTGATGATATTTAAATCAACTCAATAAAAAACATCTTCATGACAATCATGTTTAATACTTTCTTAAAGATTGCCATTTTCAAAAGCCACTTCTAATCTCATTTATTGAATGTGTCTGTAAATTTTATGTTAAATTTGGGCTTTAATTTATGCATGAAAAACTAACTATTGCTGTTGGATGGAATATTTATGCAATAAAACAACTTAAGTTTTTTTAAAATGAAAGCTGAGTCACAAGTTTGAGTAAAGTGAGAAGTACAGCAAGGGATTGTTATCAGTTTTTGTCTTTGTTGTGGTTCAAAATTACACATCCAGCCTGAATTATACACATATTACCTTGGCTGGTTTTTCTTCCACTACACACTGATCATTTGACAAGCTTCCAGTTATAACCCTGCCTGGATATTTACATTTGTAATATTTTGAACTAATAAATAATTCAGTCAGAAGATTCTGTCAACTACTATGCGCGTTATGATTGGTTGTCTACACTGCACCCAGCAATCCCTTTGGATATCTACAGTTGGGGGGTGAATTTGTTTACAACTTACCCAATCTGATCAGGTAATCTGGGAAGAAAACGTGGCCCTTTGACAAATACATTTCAGCAATAATGACCAATTATTAGTGATTAATTTTAAGCTTGTGAGAGGAAAGCAGGGTTATTTAATTTATGTGGTAGGGGGAAAAAATTCATTGTTGGACAGTTTTAATAAGCATCACAAAGGCTTTGTGTTTTCATAGGCTTGGCTTTATTGGATGACTTTGTCTGCACTCCACTCTTCTGTAGCTGTGTTTCAATCAACATTGTTTTTTAATTTTTTTTTCTAAGTATCACATTCGTATAATTTGAGGGAAACGTCAAAATTCCAAATACTCTCCTCAATTTTGTAATAAAAACAAAATAAATGATGCTCACTTGAGGTGTTTTTGGCTTTTCCGAAAAAGAGTCGATGAGCAAAAAGGGAGACGGAAACACATTTGATGAATAAGTTCTCACATCAACCTTTCCCATTTACGGGTGGGTCTGTGCCATACCAGAGGCACGATACACTGAAAGTTTCCTGCAACTTCCAGGAGTGAAAGATGCAAATAAATCTGTTCCAAGTCTGTTGATTTTCTTCAGAAGCTGATAGCAATGAACTCCACTTCAATGTGACTAATGGAATGAGCGGTGTAGCTTACCTTTGGTCAGGATGATACGTGGAGCACCTTCAAGTCATCGAGTGATGATTAAATAACATGATATGACTGTTTAAACCAGCTTTTTTTGTCCCACCAACACCTAAAATGAAGTTGAAATGGAGCAAGAGTTGAAGAGAGTATCAATGTAAAGAGAATAAAAGTCAAGATAAAATCTATTTTTGTTAATGAGCAGCAATTCAGCTACACTTCAGGTCCCATTAAAACATTAATTTCTTAGTAATCAATTCCTAATCTCAGCAGTCAATAATTTAATTGAGTTCATGCCAACTTCATACATTTTATTTATGCATATTTTTATCCTTTTATTGTAGGTGATTGAGTGACTTCATGCAGTCCCACCCTGTTTTATTTGTAACCAAATGTCTGTAATGACACATGATCAGTGGGCTAAATTATTGAGACCTATTAGATACATCATAGTAAGCAATTCAGTGATAATTTTTGAATGTATTAATAGGGTTAGTGAATAAATCAAGCTTCAAATTATTTCAGTGTTAACAGAGGACAGATTAACAGCAATAAACAACTGACGAGGAATGTAATCATTAGTTTCTATGGTTTATTATTAACATCTTTGATGTACAGATAAATATTTGCATGACAAGCTTTAGTCATTCTATAAAGATATTTATCCAGCACATGGATGTTTGACATGTTTATGTAGTACTTCGGTGTTTATACAACATGTAATTTCAGTTTTCTAAAAAATTTATAGGGAAAATCACAGTTTAGTAATTGTGCAGAATGATTGAGAACACAGCTGAGCCATTGGTTTCAGGACAAACTCCTACCCCCAATAAATAAGATAAAAATTTGCACACTCATCAATAGCCTCATTCAAGCAGGATCTGCCGTAAGTCTTTGTGACATAACTTCAACCAGATATAACCATATGATCCCAGAGATTTTGGTCCAGAGTGACATTATAGCATCGCACAGTAGCTAGAGATTTTTCATCTGGACTTCCAAGACGCGATTCTCCCGTTCCACAACATCCCAGAGCTGCTCTGTTGGGTCCAGATCTGGAGGCTCTAGAAGCTCATTTATTATTTAAAAATTACACAATCAAACCAAAACAAAATACAAAGTAAAATGGAAGTTTTGGTAATTTAAGGAACAAAGGGACAATAATTTATATAAGAAACAAAAAATAACAATGAATAAATGAGACAAAATAAGTTTTCCAAATCTTTTTTTTTTCTCCTCCCATTATAAAACTTATAAGATTTTAACAAAAACTGCAGGCGTGTGTCTGTGTCTGATGGTTAAAACATGTTTGTTTTTCATCCAGTGGGTAAAAAATCCAGAAATGTAAAAAGTACAACGTACTAAAAATAGTCCTAAAAGTAAATTTTCTTTTTTCAAAAAACTTACTCAAGTAGATGTAATTGCATAAATGTAACTAGTTATTTCTCAACTCTGGCTGTAACTGATAGAGATCTTGTTCCATTCTGGGAAGAATATGTATTTCTTCACCACATTGTAAAACTGATCGTTAAACATGACTTTGGAAATTTATATTTATGGCAGCTTATTTTTGTAGCTAGGAGTGTAGTACTTTAAGGTAAGCTACAACTCTATGGCACTTACTGATTCTTAAAATACTTTCGTCTATGTCTGGATCTGGGGGGAAGAACTTGCTTTCTGTCCTTTCACCTGCCTCAGTTATAACTAGTTACATTTACTTCAGTAACTTTGTGAAACAAATCAAAAATCAAAAACTTTTAGGCATACTTTTACTACACCGTACTTGTTACTTTTACTTAAGTGATGTTATTAGGAAGCACTGCCGTTCTTACTTGAGTAAAATTTCTGAATATTCACTGTCAGTAACTTTACAGAATAAAGAACAAGATCGTTTTAACCAAATCTGTGTGAGATAAAGACACATGAAATGTTTATTGCTCGTTTCATAACTGATGACTATATAATGATTTTATGATGTAAAGCACTTTGAACTGCCTTGTTGCTGGAATTAGCTATAAACTTGACACCTATTGTTGTTAAAGTGGGACTCATCATTTGTACAAAAGTTTGTTGTTCTTTATTTTCTCTCTGTTGAGTCTTCTGTTTCCTTTGGAGACATAAAGACTACAGTAAATACATATATCATGGAAAGTACCTTACCTTATTATAACATTTATTAAATTTATAATATCAAGTGTAAGTATTAGTTTAATAACTTTTATATTGACGAATTATGACTTAGAATAGTGTTCATTCTGCTTGGATTTGTTATTCTGCAAGATTATCTATCGTAATAATTTCTTAAATATCAGAATTTGAGAATTTTTGTCTCTCTGGTGACGTGATTTCTAAATAATATGTAAAATGATCTAATCAGCCTTTTACTAGACAATACTTATTTTTTCTTGAGTAATTTCTTGGGCAGTTTGAGTAAAACTATATTGAAGAAGTTGAGTACTCTACCCACCTCTAGTTATAAGTCATTGTAAATTGCATCTGTTTTACCCTTGATTTCAAAGAACTCAGCGTTTCAGCTGTTAAACAGTTTTCTGGAAGTTTGTTCCAGATTTGTGAGATGCAGAGCAGATCAGAACCAGAAGACCTGAGAGGTCCGAAGGCTGAGACTCCAACAGCAGATCTTTAATGTATTGTGGTGCTAATCCATTCAGTGATTTATAAACTACCAACAGTATTTTAAAGTCTATTCTCGGAGCTACAGGGAGCCAGTGTAGGGACTTTAGAGCTGGTGTGATGTGCTCTATCTTCCTGGTTTTAATGAGGATACCAGCTGCAGCGTTCTGGATCAGCTGCAGCTGGAGGATTTTTTTTTAGTCACATTGATTGCAGTAATCAATGCGACTAAAGATAGACATGTGAATGAGTTTCTATAGAAGTTACTGAAACATTAGACCTCTCATCCTGGAAATGTTCTCCAGGTTGATAGAAAGACGACTTTGTAACTGTCTTTTATGTGAGTCTGATATGTGAGTCTGAAGGTTCAGGTCAGAATTCATCACCACACCCACATTTCGAGTTTCTAGCTGTGTGTTGACTCTAGATCGTTCCTCTTTAGGTCCAAAGACAATAATTTCAGTTTTGTTTCTGTTCAGTTATGGCACATTAACACACTGATTTGTCTGTTTAGTGCACTGATGGATAAGAGTTGCCTGGTGACCAGTAAAACATTCATTTGTTTCTAAATCCTGTGGCAGACACAGTTTATGATGAAGGGTAACTTTAAGCAAATAAAAGACATGGCTTTTGAAAAAGATGTGGCCATTGAGTTTGTTTTTTTTTTTTACGAAACACATTTAGTGCCCTGCAACGTCCGAGGAGGCGTGGTCACTGATTAAAACTTATCAGTCAAGGTTGACTTCACATTCATCTCAGGCTTCTAACCTCTCAGGTGTCATCCACTCATAGCTTGTACTGCTTTTGGTCTTTTTGTGGGATTTTAACCTTTCAACTAAAAGTTTATTTATTTATTTTGATAATGGCTAAAACATTGACTGTGACATTCACCCTTTGGATTATCATAACCACTGTCGGTAAGTGTTAATGCTTTAGTATACAATGTTTCAATCGTTTTGTTTAGAAGTAGTAGTCGCAACTTTTTTCTGCTCTAGTTTGATTCTTTATTATTTTTTGTCCTTATTCAGGTCAGACTCCATCACTCCATTAATGGAACATCTAATGTTTGTTCTAACTGCATTAACAAACATTAGATGTTTGTTAATGCAAACATTAGATGTTTGCATTAACATTAGATGTTAAGAGCAAACATTAGATGTTTGTTCTTCCATTAATGCAGAAACAGCTGGTCTATAAAGACTTATAAGCAGAAGTGGAAAGAGTAAAAAAATAATAAAAGTGCAATTACTTAGATAAAATGTTCCTTAAATACAAGTTACCACTCTAAAAAGTTAGTCAAGTAAAAGTTTAAAAGTATCTCATTAAACTTTCATTTTTAAGCAAATTAAAACTTTCATAAAACATTCATAAGATGTTTTATGAATGGAAAGTGCTCATAAACTCATAAATAGATCCGATTTCAAATGTAATTGAGTAAAGCACATAACTGAAAACATGCTTAGGTAGAAGGAAAAGTTCAGGTTTTGTAAACTACTTTTAAAAGTAACAATTACAGACAAATTGTACTTAATTATAGTAGCATGGGTAAATGTAACCAGTTACTTTCTATTACTTTCTGTTTATAAGTGATGCAGGTGAAGGGACAGTTTAACAAATTAATTAATTAAATTGGAAAATATTTATATTCTTTTTTTACATCTTGTGACTAAAATAAACCTTGGTAGTGTAATGGACACAACCATGATTATTTTTTTAAAATAACTGCCTCAAACTGAGAAATAAATCAAAATCCCAACATCTGTTTATGTTAGAATAAAACATGAACAGTAAAATTAGTTTGTATAATTGCGTTAATTTTAGCGTTTATAGGTTTATTTTAAAGTTATTTTAAAAATAACTAATGTTTGAAAATCAGAAAAGTTTTAAAGTTTAAAGATGATGCAGCTTCTCTTGCTTTTCTTTCAGTGACCTTCACTGAGCTATAAATTTTGTTGTTGTGCAAGATCACTCCTAACTCCGAAATGATTCATCTGGAGTGCTTACCGTATATTATTTTATAAGTATAAAAACCGCCAATCGTTAACCATGTATCTTTATTTAAACTGAAACATTTTTAAAATAATAGCTGACTCTTAGCAATATACGCTTTTTTTTTTTTAGAATCTGGAAGCTACAATAGAAAGAAATATCCATTATTGTGTCACAGTAGGGAAATTCCAGCACAACAATAGCAAAGTGATCTGTAACCAAAGCAAGTATATTCACACAAACATAGGAGTATAAAATAGATTAAAAAAAAAAATAAAAAAATAAAAAAACAGAATAAAAAAACAAAACAATCTTACCCTAACCCTTAAGAGTGAAATTTCAACATAAATAATGTGCAGTAAAGATGTGCTGATCAGGCTTTTTCCTGCCGATTCCGATCACCCATGAGGGCCGATCACCGATACCGATCACATATTATTTTTTCAGAGATTATCTGTCTCATGTTAGGATAGCAAACGTTTTAATACGTATATAAAATGTATTTTTTTAAGTTAGATGCTGCAGCTTTAAGCAGAGGTTCGGTGTGAGAGTCACTACCAGGTGGAGCAGAAGCGGAGCTCTGTCTGTGAAATATTACTACCTGTAGCAGCGGTTCAACAGCGAGAGCAGAACCAGCGTCTTACATCGCAGCTCGAAGACTTAAATAATTTTGCGGGTTATTTGTTAAACTTTCTGACCGTCATGCTAATCCGGGTGAGTGTTTGTAGCTGTGCGCAGCTTTACCTGCTATCTGATCTCTCCATACGTCTTTTTTTACTGCAGTGAGCCTCGATGTAGCCAAACTCCGTTCAGTATGTCATTGTTTTTATGCCATATTAGATTTGTCGTGTTGATGCATTTTGACCTGCTTCACCCCGAGGTAATTTTCCGCCGCAACACGCAAACTTCCCCATTCACTCAGTGCGTCATAGTTCCACAAGACATCGCTCAGGATTTGTTGCTGAGCGTTTGCGCAGTGTGAAGGAAAGAGGAGACCAGCTGCACAGGCAAGCTGCGAAATATGATGCAGGTGATCAGTTTGTGTGATCCGCAACAAGAGACCGTGATCGGCGATCACCGATCATACACTTTTTCACGGAAATCGGTAGATTATGATCGGTGGCCGATCGATCGGCACACCTCTACTGTGCAGTTATTAAATCCAGTACAAACTAATGTGCAACTGTGTAGGTTAAATTAAAAAACATAAAAGTTGTGAAGGTGTATTTAAAAGTAAAAACAGGAGATTTACAGTAAGTGACCATAACAAAATATGCAAAAGATGGAATCCAGATAAAGGCAGCACTGTTACTTAAAATTAATAAAACTGTGCCAATGAATAAATGCTAACATAAGTATCACAACCACAGCAACGACAGAAGCAACGTCAACTACAGAACCTCCTGTGTCAACCGCAGATGGATCAACACATTCCATGACAACAAAGTCTCCATCATCTGCACCAACCACAGAAGCTACAACAGCTTCAACTCCTACAAAACCACCAACATCTGCACCAACCACAGAAGCTACAACAGCTTCGACTCCTACAAAACCACTGACATCCGCACCAACCACAGACACTACACTAGATACAACACCCACAAAACCTCCGACGTCTGGACCAACCACAGACACTACACCAGCTTCAACACCCACAAAACCTCCAACATCAGGACCAACCACAGACACTACACCAGCTTCAACACCCACAAAACCTCCAACATCAGGACCAACCACAGACACTACACCAGTTTCAACACCAACAAAACCTCCATCACCAACACCAGCTTCAACAGCTACTCCACAAACAGAAACTCCACCAACAAAGGGTCCAAGTCTTTCACCAAACACAGAATCTTTCTCAACGCAAGCTCCCTCCACAGCACCAGAACAAGAAACTACAGCACCTCCAAGTAATTCAGTTTCTTTGCAAATACATATAATATTTAGAAAGCACTATTTAAGTAAAATTGTCATTTTGTCATAATTATCAAGGTGCATGTGCTTCAAACCCATGTCCTGGTGAAAGCACCTGTGAAGAACGTGCTGACCTGATTTACCTGTGCTTGTGTCTGGCTGGTGAATTTCATTATAAGGATCGAGGCTGTAAAAAATGTGAGTATCTGAGTGTAAAGCAACATGGGAATAATCTTCTTCATTTAGCTTAGTGTAGAAACCTGTGAAGCAAGACCGTATTGTACATTTTGTTGCAGTGTCACCAAAATGACTTATGTCCTAAACAGGCTTAGGAATCTGTCCATTAAAGCAATAGAATCAGTTTTTGGGGGGAGAGTGGGAGGTTTGATCTTTTTTAACTTGACTATATGAATGACCTAACTTCACTAAAGCTACGTTAAAGAAGTAATTATCTATCCCTTGTTTCATTGTCTGTTAAAGGACTCAGATACAGGCATGAATTTAGAGCGTAAGTTGCTGCCCCCTGCTGATCATTGTGGGGATTTGTAAAGCGTTTCAAAGTAGACTTCCTCATCTAGAAAAAAAGAAATGTCAAAATAACGTGGATCTCAGCATAGTGACTTGTAGGGCCAATAGAATTGAATAAATATAAACCTTCAATTAATATTTATGACTCTGAATCTTATAACTATGTCCTAGTTTCGAGCTTCAAACTAACAACTGAACAAAAACTTGTCGAAATTTACTTTTACACTCATGGTCATGATTATGAACTTCACATTTTTGTACTGTAAATTAACTACCAAATTTGTAGAGTAACATGGAAACTTGAAATCATTACTATGAAAGAAAAATATATAACTATTATGTTAATACTTTTATACTCAAAATTTTAAGTTTGACATGCAAAATGATAAAATGATGATTTTGAAACTAGATTATGACTGACAATCAATTCTGCCTATAAATCTCATAAGTATGACTTTTAAACACTTTTTTTATTTTAAAATACTGAATTCTACTTTGTTTTTTAATGCTGGATATATGCTTTCTTAAGAAAAATTATAATGTCCATCTTGTATATGTTTTCTGTGGTATATACCCACCACAAAATGTGTTTATATATTTTGCATATATTAAGAAACAAACTTCATATATACACTCCAACTATTAATCATTTTGAATCCTAAAGTTCATATGTGTTTTGTCCCTTTCATTGTTAATGCTTTTAATTATACGGTTTGAAGTTAGATTTAGTTGCTGGTTTTCTAGCCATGATTTATTTATTAAAATAAAATCTGTAGTAGTAGTAGTAATAGGATATACCAGGTTAACAGTAACTTAACCAAATTAATAGTAATGTAACTGGCTAAGATATCTAACTGAAAAATATGATACTGTGGTAAATTGTCATTTTAAAATTTAAATTACTTAAATGTTTGTGTGGGATTTTTGTGGAAGTTTCCGACAATAACTTTGTTTTTCCAAATAGCCAAGGTTTTCCGTGTACTGCTAGACTTGATGGAACCATATGTTGACAAAATGGCCGACAAAACATCACAAATATTTAATGAAACTGTTAACAGAATTACTTATGAGGTAAGCACTCATTTTTCTTTCACTATATTTTATTTTAGCTCAAACATTGTAGTTAAAACAATATTGGGGAGTTATGCTGGTGTCACCTTTATTGTACTTAGGATTAAATTAAAAGATATTTTGTTCTTTGAGCCCAAACACTGCCTAAACAGAACGCTGTTCACTAAAATGCTACTTTTAATACACAGATTGACAAACAGTTCAGAGGTGTAGCAAAAGGATACATTAGAGCTTTAGTGCTGGAGTTAAGGTAAGTTTCAGAGTCAAAACTTCTATATGTAGAATGTATTTTCTATACATTAGTGAATATTTACAGTGTGACGTCAACTAATCCACTTTTTAGTACAATCTTCCTTAATTGTGACATTTTTCCACATAGGAATATAACAACAACAGTGAGGTCAGAGACAAACGGGGTTGAAGCATCAATAGAAATAATCTATGAAGCAACTTCTGATATCACAGAAGCAAAGGTAACAAAAACAATGGAAAAGGTCGCCTGTGGAAACTGTCCACTGGCAGGAAGTTTTCAAGGTGGGTTTTATACAAATATGTTCTTATTCTGCAGTCTAGTTTATGTTTCTCTTATTCTACATACAGTACGTTCATTACAGTTATCTTCCAGAATATCTGTTATATTGAACACAAACCATTTCTTACACTAGAGTTTTGCCTTTGTATTTTTTTGTTACTACATACTTATTTTAAACATTCTTAACATGAATGGCACCACAACATGCACAAAATATAGAAATTTTTGTGCATTTTGTGCAGTGATACATTTTGTGATTTCTGTAATGATTTCAAGTCTGAAGATGTTCAGAAGAATTTAGCTTTCAGGGATGTTCTTGATTATATGTGCATGCTCTGTCATGAGGTTTTCTGATCTCATCATCCTTTTTCTTTCCCATTTCAAAGTCAAAAGCGCTTGCGATTCCACTGCTTGTGAGGAAACATCTTCAGACTGCCGCCATAAAGATGGCCTTTTGACATGCGAGTGTAAACACGGCTACCTTACCTCAAATTACACTGAAAGATTATGTGTGGGTAAGGATATTTAATATCAGGAGAGTTGAAATGTGTCGCTGAGCACTAACTGTAGTGTAACTTTCTGTACTTTAGCATGTCCCGCTGGTAAGAAAGCTGAGGACGGCACATGTAAATCGTAAGTCTATCGATCAAAGTATTTGGCTCCATGGTTGTCTGCAAGTCCAACAGTTTTGTTAAACTATGTATTTTGTTTCAGATGCGGCTTTGGTCGTACTGGCTTTAACTGTAAGGACGGTGAGTATGCAGAAGTGAAAGTTGAAGCATATTCATCAAGATGTTAATTTTTATGTTTAGGGTGGGGACATGCAGCATGCTTGGATTTGGTTTATTATCTAAATTCTGAGTTGGAGTGTCTTAAAAAGAATCTGTTTGCAAAGCTGCACATTCAAAATACAGAATTCATACTTCAGACACAAAACAAAAAAAATCATTAAAAAATATTAAAGTTACCCTGTAATTTGAAGCTTTTATCCTCACAAGCCTGTTGTAGTCTATATAGATCTCATACGTTACTGTATTTTCTGCAGCAAAATATTTTGCAAGTGCAACTGACATTGGAAAATCTGCTTAGCTGGTGTGTCATGTAGTCTGTAAAAAATACACCACTGTGAGAATTTTCAGATACTTTACGCATTTATCAGAGTAAGGTCTTTAACGTTCAAACTTAAGGTTCTTGAGGCTGATTCAGTTACATGCACCTTGTCATTTTCTACCTTTTAACTTTCTGGGTTGTATATGCTTCTTAGCAGGAAAAGAGGTTTTCAACCTCAACAGGATTTTATTCTGGTATAATAAAATATAGATGAAAAAAAACTTCAAATATAGATGAAAATGAAATTATTTCTAGGCAATAGAAAATCAAATTTCAGAATCGGGCCAATGACACAGAGAAGCTGAGGAATATATTTCTAATAGGAGTTATAATGGGGGCACCACATGTGTCAGGGTAGAGGCAGTTCTGACTTGGGCCTTTTGCTGCTCATCTTTTCCTTCTTTCTAGACTTTACTAGCTGTGCAGCTATTGACAAAGGCCACTGGTGTCTCAAAAAAACTTTTTAAACAAGTTATCAAACTAATATGAACACAAAACATGAACTAAAAAGTAGTTTATTAGTTAGTTTTTTTTATGAAAGTGAATATTCCCTCTAATAACATCTCAGATTGAATCAAATCTTCAAATTTGAAAAATTGCTATGTGATCCTGTAAAGGCTGAGACTCATCATTGACGGCTTCTTTGTTGTTTGTTAGATGCGTTGTTCATTGCTGTGATCGTTTGCTCCATCCTTGGATTCCTGATGATCGTTGGGTTGATCGCTCAGCCATTTGTAATAAAAAAGTAAGTTTGAACCCTGTTCATTCATCACCTTAGTGACTTTTATAACCACTTTTGTATGTTTTTTCTAAAGCTGCTAGGTGTGCAAGGACATTTTAAAGTTGGGTGGTTTACAAATTAATTGCAGATAACAATAGAAAGCTAGCTGCAAACACAACAAGACAGACAGTTGCAGAACTCTGCGTTGTTCTTTTTTCAGGTTAAAGAAGAAAGGCTCCAAGAGCAAAGATGAAGACCTTTGGAAACCCAACCAATCCTCTTCCTTTGTCAAGCCTCCACCGCCCTACAGCAGCAGCAACGAGTTTTCCACTTGGATCAAAGAGCCAGCAAACAGTCCGGTAAATTCTGGGTTCCCTCGAATCCCACGGGCAAATACCAGCAGCAACTGGGGTAGCAAGGCCAACCTGGAGATGACTCCGAGCAACAGCCGACAAAACTTGTTTTTTTCAGGGGGAAACTCGGTAGGTATATTTCTGCATGAAACCTCATGTAGACAAACATCTGTGCTTTATTCACTCATAAATCCTAATATTTTTTCTTTTCTGCTGCAGCGATTCAACAACGACCAAGATGATATGTTTTCATTCTCCCAGATTCGACCCAAAATCAACCCCTATGAGCAGCTCCAGTCCAGAAGCAGCACATACTCTCCGTACCGAGCCACAAACCCTTACACTCAGATCCGAGGCCAGACAAACCCTTCCTTTAAATAAGGAGAGGGAAACTGAATCACTTCACAAATTCCTATAGTGGTGTTTTTTTCCCACGTTAGTGCAATTCATTGAAACCCCTTGATGTAAGAGATGTAAATAGAAGCCATATCAGCTGGGATGTTCAATGTTATATAGCAGATATTGTATGATGTGTTTCTTTATTACTGATATCTTCTATTTTGGTCTGTTATAAGCTGTAATAAATCAGTCTGTCTTTAATTGTTGAAATCTTGACATTTGGTTTATAATTACTAAATTCTGAATTAGTTAGTTGAACATGAATTCTTAATGTATGCCATGTATATCCTCTATGATGAAAAAAAAATCACTTGAGGACTTCTTGCCCTGTACTTTTTTTATTGTTATTGTTCATCTAAAAATTTACTAGAGTTGTCTTTGCTCAGCATTTCAGGTGTGAGTCTCAGTTTTATGTTTAAGTTTTGGTAAATGAGATGAGCTGAAAAATTCTCCAAATCAGAGAATGTGAAAAGCATCTTTCCATATGATTTGTGAAGAAGTGAAATCATTTATCAAATAATTCCAATAGTTTGTAATATTTATAGCAATGTTTGTTTAGTTTTTTCCTTTATTGCCTGATGTGATATAGCTATTAAGTGACAAGCTGTAAATCAGAGATTATCTATTTATCTTCTCATTGGAATTTCAAATAGCATTTGTTTTAAATTTGGGAACAATAAAGTTTGCATTGCTGTTTTTGGAGTTTCAAATGCTTTATAAGGGGCATGATGCAGTTGTTAGCACTGTTGCCTTGCAGTGAGGAGGTCCAGAGGTCTTTCTGCATGGAGTTTACATGTTCTCTCTATGCATGCCTGGATTCTCTCTGGATACTTCAGCTTCCTCCTGTAGTCTAAAAACATGAATCTTAAGTTAATAGATCTGTCTAAATTGCCCTTTGTTCTGTGTGTGTGTGTGTATGTGTGTGTGTGCGTGTGTGTCTCTTACCCACACACACATGCACACACACAGGCAGAGGCCCCCTCACAAGCCTGTTAGAAAAACATAAGGATGTTAGAAAATGGATGTTTTATACGGGTGATCCGAGTATGATGGACATATAACAAAATGTTCATATGTATAAAAGTTTATACTTAATAAAAATTATGTTTAATACTTTAGTTTAAAAGGGAATATAGCTGTTTTGTTGAATATAACTGCAAAATAACACCAAAAAACACTTTTAAAAAAATTGAATAGATGAAGTTATGCATCAAGCAATTAAAGAAATTATTATAACATTTATGCAGGAGAAATGTCTGTCAATTAATTCAACAAAAATATTTACTATACATCAGAAAATTCAGAAATTAAAATCCAGGTGTACTTTGTATTTTTCTCCACCAGAGGGAGCTACTCTACAGAAGCTGAAATCATTTAGTTTTTTGTGTTTTTATTTTTTCATATTTTTATTTCTTGCTTCTTTTATTTCCACTGTAAAGATTCAGTGTTATTAGGGTACTTCACTCCTCCATTAGCAAACTAGTGCAGATGTGGATGTCTGCCATTTTTCTTACAAAGATATCCATAAGTAGCTGTACAGATTGGTGTCAGTACTGTGCTTCAATGAATTTCATAAGGAATATCAATTCAGGAACAACAAACCTCATCATAATAAACTGTAAATTTCCACAGTATGCCATTATCCTGGCATACATGTGTGTTACAATTTCAGACTGGCACAGGAGTTATCGTGCTATTTTAGTCATTTCAATTTATTATGGAAATGAGGTTTTTTTTGCCATTCCATGTCTTTATTTCCATTATCCAAATTGTATATTTTCAGAGCCAACAGATACTCCACCTGCAGGACAAAAATTAAAAATAGAATCTAATGAAAGAGCAAAATATTGAGATTGAAAGACAACGTTCTGCGTCTTTGAAATGACACAAGGTGTTTACCAGCTTGTAATTCCTCTTTGGTGACAGCAGATGTCAGCAAAAGATTAGAACCCAACATTTAAGTCTGGCACCAGCTTAACTGTTTCTGAAACAGACCTGCACATTTCAGCGTAACAGTGACACACAACGAACTTTCTAACCAGATTCCCAAATAGTTATACAACTTGCTCCTGGACTCTTTCATCTGTTGTAGTGGAAACCAAGTTAGGAATTTACAGTTTTGTTTCACAGTTAAACCTTTGCACAGTTTTTATAGCTGTAGCCTTTTCGATAGTTATGACTTTGTGTTCTTAGTATTTAAGTATAATTTCAAATTTACAAAAGAGTTTTGAATATCCAAGAAACTTTGCTTTAGAGATTGAAAGGCTGTGGATGGACCGAAAACATAGAAAATGTTGCTGATTTTCAATAATGTAAATGGAGGAGACACTGAAACCAAGGACGGAACCCTGTGGGACACCTTTGGAAATGAGAAGAAACTGAGAATATTCAACTACTGCACCCTGATAGGTACAGTAGTTAGAAAACCATAAAAAACAACAATCCCAAAGTTGAATAGTATTGCTATTAAAATGGAATCATAAACTGAATCAATAGCTCTTGATAAATCAGTAAAAATTGCAGCACAATGCTGACTGGAGTCCAGAGCAGAGGTTATATCACATAAATCATTTAAAACGTCTGACACATTTATGACCAGAATGGAAACCATGACTGATAAGTTATTGGCCTTAAGATAGCAAGTTTACTGTTTCTAAATAAGTCTGCCCAGGACATTGGAGGCACAAGATAAAATGGAAATCAGCTTGTAGCTGTTCAGGTCAGACGGTGTTTGATGCCTAATAGGTTTCCAGTCAGTTGGTATTTTACTGGTATAGATAAATTGGGCGACGGTCACTGATAGTTCCCTGAATTCAGCATTGATGGGTAAAATAACACTTAAATAATATAATAATAATGAATATCTACAAATTAATACACTAAAAATAAAAGCAAGACTGAGTTCAACTCTTCCTATTTTATGTTCCTATCTGGTCAACATATCCCCCAGGGATGTAATGCCTTATTAGCTAAGCAGTTTAAAAGTTATTAATAGTTTTTTACACAAAAATATTTATTAAATCTCTCTTACAGAAGATCATTTACAAAACCAGGTCCTCTGATATCAGTAAGTATCTGAAAAATATATGTTACCTTTTTGTTGGGATCACCAGGGACCAGTTTTAACATCTCCAATGTCCACAAATGAAAGAACAGCCATGTAAAATAAACCCAGGATGAAACCTGAACACTACTGCTTCAGGTTTGATCATGTGATTTCTCTTGCTTTTATAGCCTTTAGTCTGTTAACACTGGGGTATTTCATAGGCTTTATTTACTATACAAAACCTTCTTAAATAGTTTATTATGACTGATTCAGAATAAGTCAATGTATTGTATCTCAGAATATTTTATACTTGTGTATAATTACAGATGTTTGGTTGCCAGCACAAGGGTGGGACTAGTTCCACCCTGTTTGGTACAATCTGACCTTTGATTATAAAATGTCCTTAGCTGTGACATCACTCAATCATAGACATAAATCAATAAAATCTCTATGTCTATGAAAGCAATCAAATCACTGACAGCTGAGATTAGAGAGGGATTGATTGCTAAACCTAACCCTGAGTGAAAAATGAAGCCTTTATGTTACCTGATGTATACCTGGCTTGCTGTTCATTTACAGAATTAATTTATATTAACTTCCTCTTTTCAGGGATGTTCTCTTCAATGCTTAATCCATTTCAACTTCACCTTGAATGTTGGTTGGGAAAAAAAGGGTGGCTTAAACACCCATCTCATGTCAACATAAAATGACTTGAAGGTATTCGGAGTATCATTCTGATAACAGGAAAGTTACACCTTCAACAAGGTGGGATGCCCATTACAAACATAACAACTGATACAATTAGAAGTCAGATTGAGCAAAAAAATGTAGCTATTGAGCTTCTATTGTGGTCTGAAGAAATGTACCACTCCAATCAAAAACAACCAATCAGAGCCAGGAGGGGGGTCTTAGGGCTGTCAATCAACCTCATATACTCGCTGCTCAATATGTTAATGGCAGAGAAACGACTTACTGGTACATAAAAACCCTTTATCCGCTGTTATTGTTAGAGGAGCTCAATGTTATGTCATAAAATGTGTTTTATAAAAGTTACATACTGCAGCTTTTCTGAGCACATAATGAAAGCACACTGTAAATATGCTGAGATCAAAAGTCTTCTTTAAGTGTACAGATTATGACAACTGTTTCAGGCCTAGGTAAAGTCATCTGATTTTTCAGAAACCAAAATCTTGTCACCCTAAGTTAGGACAATCAGAAATGCAGAGCGGTCCGTCATCAGCACAGCTGCAATAATTAATACTGATAATCCTGATGATTCCCCCCTACAGTAGCACAGACTGGTAGAAAGTTTTGGACCTCTATTAGAACCTTGGAGAACACCACTGTTTACCAGTGACGTGCGGTGAGGTTCATTGCTGGTGAGGCACTGACTTACGACTTATATAGACACCATGCATGTTATTGGACGTACGGAAATTTCGTGCAGACATACAACGCTATGGGGCAAAAAGACTATTCTTTCACATTCATCCACAGCCGCATTAACTCTGTGAAACTTAGAAATGTAGGTATTAATTTCGTGCTATGATCCACAGCAAAGGATCATAGCTGTGGAGCCTTCGCAGACTCGTTGCCATAGCAACTGACAATAATGCCACTTCATGTTTTAGGATTTAACACCAAAAAAAAAAAAAAAATCAATAATTTTGCACACAAAAAAAAACATTCAGTCTTTTGTTGTAGCACGTTTTAGGCTTAATGTTTTATTAATAAATAATTGCTGTGGTAGATTAGCTACCGCTTCTACTTTACTGAATTATTTAGACATACAAACTGTAGCCCACAAAACGCACATTTCATTAAAAAAATAAACAAAAACATCTTATTGCTGTCTTACCTTTACTTATCGCTAATTATGCACAAAAATATCCGTTGATCCTCGGCATGTCTTTTCTACTCCGTTTGAGAATCATCGAACCGTCTCGAAGTAAAACTTTCAGCTCCGGTGTTGGTCTTCCTTCAGTTATTATCTCCTGCCTCAAATGAAAATCTACTTTAAAACTGTTTAAGTGTAGAAAAGTAGTCTTTCATGTAGACGTCGGAAGAGAGGAGAAAACAAATATATCGCTGTACTTTACTTATTTACTGTATGGCTAGCTCACTGTGTCTTACTCTGCAGTTGTGGTGTCACAATATCTGGGATCATGAGCGCCCCCTGCCACGAGGCAAGAGAACTGCCTGCCTCACCATGCTCTCAAAGAATGGCAGCCAGTTAACGAGAGGTTGCGCAATCCCAGGTGAGGCTCAGCTCGCTGCTGCCTCACCAGCTTCGCTTCTGAGTGTTTGAATGGGAAAATGCGAAAATCCAACGATTTTGAAGGAAAAAAAAAATCAGAACTAAGCTAAGTGAAATATAGGTACTTTATAGTGCAAACCACAGGGTGAAAATAGCAATAAATTATTTTATTATTATATATTATTTTTCCCTGACCGCACGTCACTGCTGTTTACCTTTGTTTGTTGTATTTAACATTTGGAAACTGCACTACTTAGATATGCCAAAAAAATATTTTGTCCCCAGTCAAGGTTATGGCATGTACCCAGAGTATGATTTACAAAAACAAGAAAAATAAAAGAATAAATCACCAATAAATATAAAATAAAAACAACTGTTCTTAATTTTCTTCATAAATGCTCCCATGGGCAGCCACACTTAGTGTTGTCTCTGCACGCTAGTCAACACACCTAAACTTGCTTGCTTAATCTGATTGCTAATAATATCCATTTTTGATTTTGTGAGGATTTGTTTTTTTCTGTGTTTATTTTGGGTTCTGTGTCAATTGATTCCTTGTCAAATCCTGTCTACCACTTGATTGCTCCCACCTGTGTCTTGTTTCCCCTGATTACCTCCTTGTGTATTTAGTCCCACCTGTGTTCCTTGTTGAGTCCTTGTCTTGTCTCTGTCAAGTCTGTTGTCAGTATGTACCAGTTGCTACCAGTCAGAGCTCCTAGCCTCTGCTCTCCTGTGCTGCTTGGATTATTGTGCATATTTGTCATTAAGTCATCATTTCCTCCACATCAACCTGGGTCCACTGTGTCTGCCTGACTATCCCAAAACATGACAGACTTTTACAACTTATCAGTTTTCAAACCTGTCTCTAGGGACATGCAGGATTGTCCAGGGTGTAGTTTTCCCATAATCAGTGTGATACATCTTTGTCATTTTGTCATGATGATATAACAGTAAATGGCTGTTTAATCCACCTCTTTCCTCAAACCAACACCCAAGATGAAGGTGAAATGAAGCAAGAGTGAAGAGATTCAAAGTCAAGATAAAACCAGCAATGAAGCGACTCTTCATGTGCAATAAAAACCTTCATCTCCATCTTCCTATGCATCCCTAATCTCAGTTCGGTTGAGTTCATGGCAACTTTGTGCTCAATTTATTTAGGCATAATTTTATTGGTTTATGCCTTTGGTGGAACAAAAAATAACAAAACAAATCTTTAAGTCGAAGGTCAGATTGTGCGTAGTTCCAACCTGTTTTCCTTGGTAACCAAATGTTTGTGATGACACATGATGCAGGTGGGTCAAAATATTCTTCAAAGAAAATAGATTGAGATGTATTGAAAATAAACTATTCAATGATTTTTAAATGTAATTATGTCAGGATTAATGAATAAATCAAGCTCTTGTGTTAACAGAGGACTGGTGGCCAGCTATAAAAGCAATAAAAACTGAAAATATAAACTTTATTCCTCCAGTATCTTTATGTGACCTATAAAGTCAAAGGCAGAAATTGTTAACGAGCGTTGGTGTATTGGATTTGATGGAGTAACACTCTGCAAACTCTTTGCGACATCAAAGGCAATTGACAAAAGATAAGCATTTCCCGGACAAGTTTTAGTCATTCCATAAACTTACTTATTCCGCACAAAAGCAATAAACACATTTCTGTTGTACTGCTGTTAAAGAAAAATACTTAAGACCAGGTTTTTAAAAATCATAGAGAAATTTGCCATTCAGTAAAGTGCTCATCAACAAAACAATTAAATGAGTGAAAATAAGTGAGAAACCCAAAATCATAAAATACAAAAAACAATGAATAAATAAGATAAAATATGCACACACTCATCTGTAGCTTTATTAAAGCCAGACACACCTGAATTCGTTGTGGCGTAGCTTCAACCAGATGTAACCAAAGATTCAGAGATTTTGGTCCATAGTCACATGATGGCATGACAGTCGTTACAGACTTTTTGCTTGTACTTTCATGATGCAATTCTCCCCTTCCACAACGTGCCAGAGTGGCTCTGTTAGGTCGAGATCTGAAGGCTGTTTCACAAACGCAGGATTCAGAAATCCAAGATAAAAGACAAAACTAAGTTTGGCATAATGTGATCAATTCATCACAGCCATATCCTATTCACCAAGGCCAAACCAGGCTCAGGAGGTGTGGCTCCACACTGATGGATGATTATGAAGAATTGAAGCACTTTCAAGACAAGAAAGAAAACACAGGCGCCTCATTAGCAAACAATTGTGGATCATTGGAATCCGTAGTTATCCTAAAATAAACATTACTAATCACTACCCTAAACTAAAAAACGACATAATCATATCATTCAAGGAGTTACTTATTTGCTCCAATGAACAACTTTAAACTTATTAACAGAATAAGTGAATCTGACAGCAGATTCATTCTTGTTACTCTTTTTTTTTTTATTGTAAATTTAATATTTAAACAGAACAAACAGAACAACAGGATAAAATTTAAAATCTATAACATTTTGAAAAAATCTGGGAATTTGTGGACAAAAGGATGACTATAATGTACTAATGACTTACAAGGTCCCTAAGTATTGCCCTTAATTAGTTTTAACTATGGTTAACTTACTGTTTGAGTTGTGATACTTTTATTTTGAAGAGACAATTTCCAGTTTAACTGTTAGCGCAAAGACAGTTTAATAATCAACAGACAAGATAAAGTGCTATGAAACTTATAAAATGTATATTGTTAGCAGCAAAGGCATGTTTGATGTAAATAAGTACATGTTTTAAATGATGTATGTAAATACTGAAATTGTTATGCTGAAACTAAAGTTCATTTACAATATAAACTTGATTTGAAGTTAAAGTTTATACAACACCTTTGCTTCTTTATGAGCCATGCAGTAGTCTATTAAAGCCCTTCAGTCAAACTTGGAACAACAGTAGTCTTCAGAAACACAATTTGACAGTAGCAATGTCCATATAGATTAAGAATTGATAATGGTATATTCTGCCATCATAACGTTAAAAATATTATAGTACTTGCTGCCAAAACAAATGAGTGGTATTTTAATGCTGGTTTATAAAACAGATCAAAACAGACAGATAAAATGGAATCGGTGATAAAACATTCTGGTTTCTGTTCTGCTCGGTGTGTCCACTGACTGGACAGATAAGGCATCAGGATTGTGTAATCCTGGCTCTTAGCCTGTTCTGGAGCAGGATCGTTGCACGGGAAGGAGATGGATGTCAAGTTGGCACTCCAGGATTCAACTGTTGTGTGGCACATTATGTTGTGCAATACAATTTTTAAAGTACCTTTTTGTGCTTGAGTGTTGGTGTTTTAGAAGAATAATTCTCCCCCTTCTTTATGCTTAATTTTTAACATTGTGCAGCCAGGATGTTGTGTGAAACAACCTTTTCTGCTGGAGGCCATGTGATAAATATTGCATGAGTTTTAAAGTTGTTCTAGCGAAGCATGTGGTGTGAAAATTACATGACGATGCATAGTTTTGTGATCTTCAGCTTTTTATGCTCAAGCACAATGTTTCTCTTGTACTTTGGATCCAGATTCTTGCCATCCTTGTTTTAAAACACACATTTACTGGAATTCATGTATGATTTGTTGCAACCCCTCAAACGCTGCTTTGCAAAGTTTATTACTTTAACTTAAACTGCTTTTCATGTGGGTTCTTTTTTGTTTTTAAATTCAAATCAATCATCTGAATTTCTCTCTCAGACCACAACCCAACTTCCTCCATTATTATTATTATTATTATTATTATTATTATAGTCACAGTTCTGATTACAGATGCTCTCAGTGAGTGTCAGCTGGAGACATCCTCGGAGGAAGCCAAAATTACGTTTTGGTCACTTATGCACTACTGCTTTGCTTCAGCAAAGATATCAAATCCCGGCTTAATCCTCCTGGAGACTACTACTTGATCTCATACAGAGAACTCCTTGTTTGAGCGGAGCTGGACGATATGACTAAAAAACATATCTGTCAACATCAATAATTGTTTAGTTTTTTTCTTTTAAATATCTGAAATAGTGCAGTTTTCACTCCACGCCATTTTTTTTTTTTTTTTTTTTTTTTTTTTTTTTTGAAGCAGCTATGAGGCATGGTGGCAAAACCTTAACCTGGTACTACGCAAGTTGCTCAACCAAAAAGTGAGTCAGTTAGTTGATGAGCAGCTGGATATGACAGGTTTAGTGGCTAAAGCCTTTCCTCCGCCTACACCCCCCCAGAATGCTGGGAGAGTCATGGTTGGCAGAGAAGATCCTAGTAGACCTTCAGCTTCTAAAATACGCTGACCAGTCTGTCTGACACCACATTGCTTTTAAAATTACTTAAATCTAGTTTCTTCCTTTTCTGACGCTCACTGCAAAATATACCAAGTCATCCTCAGTATGTCCAGATCCTTAAATGAATGAATTTCTCCATTGTCAACGGCTTATTTGCTATTTGAGTTAACAAGTAACTAAACAGGTTTACCTTAACATGTGGCCGGAGGTGCAATAAAACTAAACATACAATAAACCAGAGGTCATGTTATATTTAAGAAAAGACGAAAGCTTAAATGTCAAAAAGTCAGCTAGAAATCAAAACTAAAGCATATATCCTTTTTTATTATTTCTTCTCCACGTGGTAAATGTGATCATTAAACGTGGTTTTGAACATTTAAATTTAAAGTTTATTTCTAACTTGATTGACTTGAAATCAAATTGCTGAAATGTGCTGAAGTGCGGCACATTTCAACACATTCAGCTGAAATGCAACCTATTTCAGTAACAAGACAGTTCAAAGTGCTTTACATCATAAAAACACAAAAATACTGTCAAAAAGGCAACATAAAGTCAACAATGAACAGCCAATTTTTACAGGTAGGACTCTTGAAGGTTTAGGTAAGCTATAAGTGTGAACATTAACCGGAGAGCTCCATCATTGACAGACTGCTGCATCCTCGGTGGACGAAGGAGCATTACAGCAGATCCTTGCTCCTAGCAACTAGTCGTCTGGGGGATTTGGTGTAAGAATTGCTTGGATTCTTACACACAAGCATCAAACTTCTCACATATGTTCACTATCAGATGGCGATCAATTCCAGAGGTGGAGCCATTTTAAAATGTAAATGCATTAGCAACAGTTGCTAGATAACCAGTTTTGCATAGCAACCATCTGCTAGTCACTACTACATTTTCATTAGATATTCATACAACCTTTGCAGTTTATTGTGTTGTCTCATTAGGCTCTGGGGTTTTGTAGACAATAAATTATGTTTTTAAGTCTTCAGTATCAAATGTTGTTTTTAAAAGAAACAGCATTTGGTACTGAAAGTTACTGAATTATTTATACAATGATAATTTGTCAATTTTTTTCAGGTCCTACTGCATAGTGGTGTTGTGGCTTGTTGGTGGCTGTGATCTTGTAATATAGATGTTATCAGTGGTGAACTGCATAGACATAAGGATAGACGCCTCATGGGCCGCTCTCACTTATTGGAGCTGACGAGATTTAGGGCGGCCATCTTGGAGTGGTACACCGCTTCACT
>NW_015114653.1:96206-97480 GCF_001443285.1 Poecilia latipinna
TACATACGTAACACATACTTATCTGTTGTAACAACATGTTCATTACATTTTTACACAATTTAAAAGGCAACCGTTGAAACGGTTGCCTTTAAACTGAGCTTAAGCTGAGCTTAAGAATGGCTTAAGCTCAGCCATTCTTAAGAAGGCTGAGCTTAAGAATGCTCAGCCTTCTTAAGCTGAGCATTCAGAAAAACATTACACTCACTATTTTTGATCTTCATATTTCAAAGAACATAAAACTCCAAATTTGATTAAGATTTGTTGATAATGATAATTAACCAAAGCTACTGAAATTGTGAGTAGGCCTGTTTGAAACATATTCCTGTCATCAAATCTCCGGCTGAAGACCGATAGCTAACATTTGCTGTCATTTCGCTGGTGGGCATAAATACAGTACAGTAATATTACATTCACAACATACTAAGAATAATATGTCATTCTTACTTGTGAAAAGTTATCCCCCGGTCCCTGACATCAACAGTTCTTAGATTTAAACACGAATAAGCCGAGCAGAACTGAGGCATCTTCTGCTGTTTTGGTTCAGCAAAGTACGAGGGTGTACCGCCCCAAGATGGCCGCCGTATTTTCTGCGCCGAAGCAGCCAATGGACCTTACCACAGGGGCAGCGTTTCATTGGCTAATGCCCATTTCACGTCACAGCGCAGCTACCACGTGCGTGACCATCTCACAAGCTACAGTAGTAAACACATGCTAATGTACATTGTGGACTAGCAGACCGGCAGAAAGTTTTTGCGTCAGGACTTGAATAAGAATGGTTCTCCACTGTCAGTGGGGAATCTGTTCAGGCGATGTCAGGCATCCTGATCGTATTTGTGGAACTAAAATTCAGATTTCCCAAATCTGATACGGAATGCTCAGCTTGGATCAAAGCTTGTGGACGACCGCATTTGCAGCTCAACCGTCGTAGGATCAATAAGAACAAAGGAGTGTGTGCTGGTGTAAGTATTATTGCTTTGCTTTCTTTGTGTTTAGTGAATGAAAAAAAGTCAATAACACATCCATTATGAAAACCTTTTAGCTAAGTACAGCATAATGGCAGTACCGATACAAATTCTACCCCTTGAAGCCTGTCTGTTACACAGTCTTACGTTAGCTGAACAGATCAATATGCAATGTGTACCGTATCAGACATGCATTAAAAATTTTATGTTACCCGAAAAGGCTTTTTACTAAACTGCAATCGTGTTAGCCACGCTAGCACCGAGTACAGTGTGTCAGGCCTAGACACATTCATCCCGTTCTGTTGTTGTTTG
>NW_015114653.1:99980-104638 GCF_001443285.1 Poecilia latipinna
TTCTGCTGTTTTGGTTCAGCAAAGTAAGAGGGTGTACCGCTCCAACATGGCCGCCGTATTTCCTGCACCGGAGCAGCCAATGCGGGGTCTATCCTTATGTTATGTCTATGGGTGAACTAATAGAAATTGAAAAACGTCATAATGCCTTCAATTGCTGCGGAGTCACTTTAATCAGCCATTCCAACCAGCAGGAAAACATCTGAAACATGCAGGACAGGAGGACATGACCAGGATGAGGGACCTCTGCAGAGTCAAGACAACATCATGCAACACGCCCATTAACTGCATGTGCATTTTTTTTTACAAGCAATTTAGCAATCTTTACTTGGAATCCTTAAGTTCTTATTACCCAGCAACACCCTGGAAGGAGTGGTTACTGATTGATATTTCCCATCAGAAATGATTTCACACTCATGTTACATTTTCAGACTCTCAGGTGTCATCGACATCACAGTTTGTATAGCCTTCAGTCTTTTTATGAGATTTAGTTTTTCCAAGTTTCTTTTTTACAATGGCTAATACATTGTTTGTGACTTTAATCATCTGGATTGCTGTTACCACTGTTGGTGAGTGATTGTGGTTTTATGTATTATCTTTAAATTACCCTGTTTATTAAAAGTTGTAGAAAATGCATTACTAATACAAATTTATTTGTCTATGTGAGGTTAACATGATGTCTGCTCTAATATTAAAGTAGAAACAGCCTCAGTCTATAAGGACGGTGAATTGACAGTTTAAAAAAATGGATTATATCCATTGGAAAATATAAATGTCCTTTTTTAGATCCCATAACTAAAATTAGCCCTGGTAACATAAAAGAGACAATCATGTTTACTTTGGCATCAAAAATGAATAGCACAGCGCCCAGAAAGTATTCACAGCATTTAACTTTATCCACATTACACATTACAGCTTTTTTTGCAAATTGCATCAAATTAATATCTTTCCACAAAATTCTACACACAAATTTTGCGTTTCCAAACTTCAAGAGCTGCGCTTTAATGCTGTTCACACCCGTGACCGCTCAACTGAGGAGCAATTGATCAATCCAGGTCATGCCACTAATGTTGGCCATCAAAAATGTGATTTTTTTTTCCCTTTAACTCTCCACTTCATTTACATCAATTTGTATTTCCTGAAATTGTTTCATTAGGCAGATCTAGAGATTTGTACACTTTTACTTGGCAAGGTGATAATGCTGTACCTCATAAGTGAGGGTGAAAATCCGCCAGATGTGAATAGACAATAAAAAGTCCACAAGAAGACTAAACAACTATTTATTGTGACGCTGTCGCTTGGAAGACACGTTTTATATATTAATGTCCTTCATCATTCAGTTATTTTGTAATTATATTAGGTATTTGAATTTTTCAAATTTTAGTCTTTTAAATACAACATTTTCCGTAACTTTCTACTTTTGTCAGTCTGACTATATCATTTCTAAATATTAAATCGGGTATTATGATGGAACAATTACTCATTACTTGAGCAGCCTCTTTCAAACATTGAATTTTTACTCTTGAGTAATTTCTTGGACGGCTACTTAATACTTTCACTACACTGACAGTGCGCTGAAGTATTACTGGAAAACTGCGCGCCTTTACCCCGTTATATTTTAGAGAGCCGTCGGTTAAAGCTCAAACCCTAAAGCAGCCCTGAACATTTTTGTAGTTCAGTTACTTTGTTCCTGTGTTTATTAGAAGCAAAACTAACAAGGGGCATATAATAAAGCTTTTTTTTTTAAATTAAAAATCACTCGCGAGTCAGCGAATTACGGACGCAAGAAACCGCGATGTCCGTCACTATCAACATTTATTAAACTCATTGTAAACTTAATTCACCTGGAGAAAGTTGTGCTGATCAGCGGCTCCACTCGGCTGGGCTGCAGACAGACTCGCTCTCCAACGCGGCTGTGACTCAGCAGCCTGTGCGAGAGGCTGAGCAGGGCCGTAGCAAGGTTTTTCAGGGACCTAAAGTTATACTTATAAATTGTGTATTTTTTTTTATTTTATTTTTGTGTGTGTGTGTGTGTGTGTGTGTGTGTGTGTGTGTGTGTGTGTGTGTGTGTGTGTGTGTGTGTGTGTGAATTAACGCTCAACTTGAAGGTTACAAGAGACTTCTGGACAAAAAAAGAGTTAGTTTTTATAAGCATGATTTTAATATTTTATAAATGATTCTAGAAGTTTAGGTGATTCTAAACTTCTTCCATTTACGATTTTAATTTGGACTTTCAAAGCAGCAGAAATCTTTCTGTTTCCCAGATTTGTGCCACACAAGACGATCTTGTCTTGGAGGTGAACACAGAATTCCTTTGACTCCACGCTATCTAACGTACTGTCATCTGTAGTGATGGGATTTGGCTCTTTTCAGAGAGCTGGCTCTTGTGGCACGGCTCTTCGGCTTGGAGACTGCTCTGGATCTGTAGCCTCGTATTTTACCTTAGCCTGGCAAATACAAGTGTTTTGTAAAAAAAAAAAAAAAAATTCTATTGACAATATTTTTTTTCTACTTGTCTAATGTTTTATGTTCTATCTCCAGGACATAGAAAATTACAGGCTCATTTTGAGCTTCATCAGCAAAGTATTAAGCAAATGCTGTTAATATTATGGCTTTAAATTGTTTAATAAATTTACAAAATACTCAAAAATATTTCCATATTGTTATAAGGTACCAAGGTGTGAAAAAGCGCTCACCTTCTTGTTTGTCACACATAAGTTTCAGAACATCAAAGCAATTGAAATCTTATTCAAGGGCAACACAGCCACAGAATGCAGTTTTTAAATAATTATTGGAGGAAAAAAAAAATCATGTCCCTGTGTGAAAAACTGATTGTCCCTCTCTTTTAAAACATAACCGCCGTTTGTCACAGACTAGCTCAACTTCTCCAGCTTTCTGGCATTCTGTTTGGCTGTGATTCAGCCAACAACTAAAAGTGATCTCTGTCCTGCTGTTATCATTTTCATTAAAATAGAAAGCAGTCCCCTGAGTTCTTTTTGTGCGTCTGTTCTATATTATCAGTTGGTGGTGGGAGATGGCCATTCATACTGACCCAGGTTCTGGTTCTGCAACAGGTTTCTTCCCGTTAAAAGGGAGGTTTCCTCTTCCACCATTACTATATGCACATACAGTGATTATGTAAAGTAAACAATTACATAAGCGACTGTGTACTGTTGAACATGCTCCTGGAGGAGTGAAAGCTGCAAGTCAATGATGCAATCTGCTGGCATTCCTTAGATGGAAAACTTTTCAAACTAATTTGAATAATGAGTTGAGGTTGAGGTTAACTAGACATTATTGGGATAAAAGTGTGATTGAATTGAAGTTACTTTTTAGGAAAGTGTCCTAAAAGAAATTAATTATTGAAACAATGAAGTTTATTTCTACAGCACATTTAAAAATATGGCAGTTCAAAGTGCTTTACATTGTGAAAACATAAAAAAAACATCAACATGTGTTTACAGTCAACATATTTGAAAACCAGTAACAAACATAAGATTTTGCCAAGTGCTGTCATGAAAATGATCAAAACACATAAAATATGTTGGTCAATGTTCCATTTATTATGGTTAAAAAAACAACTCTAAACAGGTGGGAGTTTAGTCTTGATTTAAATGAACTCAGGGTTTCAGATGTTTGGCAGTTTTATGGAAGTTCATTCCATAGACATGAGGTGCATAGAAGCTGAATGCTGCTTCTCTATATCTGGTTCTGGGGATGCAGAGTAGACGAGAGCCAGAAGAGATTAGTGGTCTGGAAGACTGATAAAACAGAAGATATTTAATGTATTTATTTGGTGATGTATAAACTTACTCAAGTATTATAAAGTATAATCGTTGAGCTACATTGAGCCAGTGTAAGTAGGTTAGAAGTGGGGTGATGTGCTCTATCTTCCTGGTTTTAGAGAGAACACCAGCAGTAGCGTGGAGCATTGGCAAAAGCTGTCTGATATACCAGTGAGGATATCTTTAAATCAAATTACATTTATTGTCAATTGCTGATATTTAGAGAAATTGAAATAAACTGGATTTTAATTAAAAAATATTAAATTTCATGATTTAAAAATGATACCATGACATTACTGAGCTGTGAAAATAGTTTTCCTACAAGACAAAGTTACAAAGACAACACATTGGATACATTTATGACAAAAATACAATATCAAGAAATGTAAAAGGTTCTTATATTGTCGTGCGTCCATTGATCTGTTGTGTTTCTCTCCTGTTTCAAATCTAGTAATAAAAGCTGAATTGTTGGAAATATCATCTATAACTACATCCAATGCAACAAGAGGTCTAGCAAAAACTACACAAACGGCAATGAGAATTTCAGCTTCTCAAACAAAAACTACAACAGCTACAATGACAACATCAAATCCAAAAACTATACCATCTCGAACAGCTAGAATACTTGCAAAAAACACACAAGATCCATTGAGAGGGATAACAGAAACTTCAACCACAACAACTGAAGCACCACCAACAACCACGGAAGCTCCAACCACAACCACAGCAGCTCCAACCACAACAACTGCAGCTCCAACCACAACCACTGCAGCTCCAACTACAACCACAGCAGCTCCAACAACAACTACAGCAGCTCCAACCACTACAACTGAAGCTCCAACCACAACCACAGCAGCTCCAACCACAACAACTGCA
>NW_015114653.1:108941-109874 GCF_001443285.1 Poecilia latipinna
CCAACTACAACCACACGTGCTCAAACAACAACCACAGCGGCTCCAACTACCACCACTGCAGCTCCAACTACAACCACTGCAGCTCCAACTACAACCACAGCATCTCCAACCACGACAACTGAAGCTCCAACCACAACCACAGCAGCTCCAACCACAACAACTGCAGCACCAACCACAACTACAGCAGCTCCAACTACAACCACAGCAGCTCCAACCACAACAACCAAGACTCCAACCACAACCACAACAGCTCCAACCACAACCACTGCAGCTCCAACTACAACCACAGCAGCTCCAACAACAACTACAGCAGCTCCAACCACTACAACTGAAGCTCCAACCACAACCACAGCAGCTCCAACCACAACAACTGAAGCACCAACCACCACAACAGCTCCAACAACAACCACAGCAGCTCCAACAACAACCACAGCTGCTCCAACCACAACCACAGCGGCTCCAACTACCACCACTGCAGCCCCAACTACTACCACTGCAGATCCAACCACAACAACTGAAGCTCCAACAACAACCACAGCAGCTCCTACCACAACCACAGCAGCTCCAACCACCACCACTGCAGCTCCAACTACAACCACAGCATCTCCAACCACAACAACCGTGGGTCCAACAACAACCACAGCAGCTCCTACCACAACCACAGCAGCTCCAACCACCACCACTGCAGCTCCAACTACAACCACAGCATCTCCAACCACAACAACCGTGGCTCCAACCACAACAGCTCCAACCACAACCACTGCAGCTCCAACTACAACCACAGCAGCTCCAACAACAACTACAGCAGCTCCAACCACTACAACTGAAGCTCCAACCACAACCACAGCAGCTCCAACCACAACAACTGCAGCTCCAACTACAACAACAGCAGCTCCAACTACAACCACAGCATCTCCAACCACAACAACTGAA
>NW_015114653.1:115689-116609 GCF_001443285.1 Poecilia latipinna
CCACAACCACAGCAGCTCCAACCACAACCACTGCAGCTCCAACTACAACCACAGCAGCTCCAACAACAACTACAGCAGCTCCAACCACAACAACTGCAGCTCCAACCACAACAACTGAAGCTCCAACAACAACCACAGCAGCTCCTACCACAACTACAGCAGCTCCAACCACAACCACTGCAGCTCCAACTACAACCACAGCATCACCAACAACAACTACAGCAGCTCCAACTACAACCACTGCAGCTCCAACAACAACCACATCTTCACCAACCACAACTACATCATCTCCAACCACAACCACATCAGCTCCAACAACAACCACAGCAGCTCCGACTACAACCACTGAAGCTCCAACCACAACCACAGCAGCTCCAACCACAACCACAGCAGCTCCAACCACAACCACAGCAGCTCCAACCATAACCACAACTTCTCCAACAACTGCAGCTCCAACCACAACCACTGAAGCACCAACTACAACCACAGCAGCTCCAACCACAACCACTGCAGCTCCAACTACAACCACAGCAGCTCCAACTACAACCACTGCATCTCCAACCACTACAACTGAATCTCCAACCACAACCACAGCAGCTCCAACCACAACAACTGCAGCTCCAACTACAACAACAGCAGCTCCAACTACAACCACAGCATCTCCAACCACAACAACCGAGGCTCCAACCACAACCACAGCAGCTACAACCACAACCACTGCAGCTCCAACTACAACCACAGCAGCTCCAACAACAACTACAGCAGCTCCAACCACAACAACAGCAGCTCCAACCACAAGTACAGCAGCTCCAACCACAACAACAGCTGCTCCAACCACAATTACAGCAGCTCCAACTACAACTACAGCAGCTCCAACCACAACTACAGGTGTTCCAACCACAACCACTGCTACTCCAACG
>NW_015114654.1:0-1356 GCF_001443285.1 Poecilia latipinna
ATAGTGAGTAATATTTGTCCTTTTTCTGATAACATATTAAGCCTTTCATTAATCTGAACTCAATCTAGTACAATGTGCTCTGTGGCTAATAGCAGCAGATCTGAGGATTTTCAAAAAGACTTTAAAGTTGAGCTGGACTGTCATTATTTCATTGTTACATTGTTTCTCCTAATACTGCATGACATATTTTAAAAAATTAACTAATCATCTCAAAAGCAGACCTTGAATACTGCTTTTAAGGAAGATGTATGTTTGGATTCAATGGAACTAGTAGATCATCAGCAATTAATAAAGTAAATATTACTTTTCAAACTATACCACTTATTTAATTTTACCACAAAGGGGCAGCAAAGATGATCTACTTCTGAACCGCAGATCTTTGTGAAGAACTCTTTGTTGCAACACATGCTGCTGATTCCAACAAAAATATTAGAAAATGCTGCATCTGTCCACTAGGTGGCAGCTGAGAAAGATCAGATCATAAAATGTCTACAGAAAATACAATTGTTTGTTGCAAAATATCAGCAAGTAGGAGAAAATTTTTATTAGTACTCTAAGCAGTTACATGCTGTAATCTGTGAGACGAGTTCAGAAAACAAGTAAAAAAAATGAAGGTTTAGGAAAAGGTTAACTGAACATTGAAAATTACTAATAATATAAAGTTACCTATAGTTTAAAAACTTGCATTCGATCTAAATTCTATTTATGGGACAAAATGACACATAACTTAAAATGAAAAACAACAGGATGGGTATTCTTAGTGTTAAAACTTTTTCAGGAAAAACTGAGAATGGTTTGAACTCTTCAAACACTGAAGGTGCTACGAGGGCTAATGTGTTGGCCAGAAACCAGCTTGATCTAAAAACACATCATCTGTGGAAATACTGGGGCAGAGTGACCTCAGCACTGACTGCATTCAGTGTCCAGAGTCACTGAGTCCTGCAAATAAGTCACTAATGTTCTTATTATTACTCAGGCATCTGAGAAAAGCTGCTAAAACACACAGCTGTACAAGTGAAATGAAGATACCTCAGAGAATTCAGCTTACAAGGGAAGGAAAATGATCTGGGCAAAAATAAACATTCATGTTGAGCAACAAGAATATCAAAGTTTACTGTAAATCTTTAACTTTGCAGTTCTATTAAATTTTAAACTAAATAAATCATGGTCAGCTGGTTCAGAACAGTCTAAACATGTTTGCATAAAGTGCAGTAAAAGAATCTCAGCCTGGATAGATTTTTCCCCTTAAGATAGAAAAATAGAAGTTATCACAGTAGAATAACACAATATTAAAACTTGCAAAATATCAGAGAGATAAAATTATGCAATTTAAAAGAACTGAAAAATAAGATTAAG